>NC_052472.1:9676657-9732984 GCF_009730915.1 Dioscorea cayenensis subsp. rotundata | reverse complement strand
CGGAGGATTCAATCGGGAATTCACAATGTTGGAAATTATTTATTTTTAGTCTCCGGAAAATTTTATACTACTTTCTACGGCTTTTTCGATATTTCATAGTCTCTTTTTATTCACCCATTTTCTTTCACTCCACGAGCGTTAAAATCGCTCGGTTAAATTAGTGTAATTTTTCAAGAATACCCTTGTGTGAAAAAGCAAAAAGTTGGAGAGATTTTTCCTCCCATGTTACATCTTCTTTTGAAGAAAAGTATGGCAAAATCCCAAGGAAGCTTCATTGTCAGAAGCTTTTCATTTTTTTCTCCTACTTCTTCTTCTTATTCACCTTGTTCTTCTTCATCTTGTTACTGAAGCTTCCTGGTTATTTGTCCTTCTTCAATTCTTCATTGTTAGGAGCTTAAATTCGGAGGATAAGTCCTTTTGTTCGTTTTGTTACTCTTTACCTCTTATTCTTATTCTTTATCTTCTAAAGGCCGTGGAAAGAGTTTTCTTAGGTTTTGCATCATGTCATCTTTTATGTACGGCTGTACTAATAACCGATAACCTTTGGAACTTTTTCAAATTCCATACAGATATTCATAATCAATATAAACTTTTTTATGTCGTGGCACGATACAAAAGAGAAGGACGTCTGCTTCAATTCACCATATTGAGCTCATGGGAAATAGTCATGGGTAACATATGTGAGCGGTGGGCACTGGATGTTTCTCGGTTAAGGGTGAAGTTCTTGACACCTGACTCTTACAAAATGCTTTGCCCAATTGAGTTGGATGAGAACTTTCAACGCATGTGTCATATACACCATACCTTTAATAAGACTATCGTTGACATCACCGTTGAGGACGTGAGTGGCTCAGCGGATGGCAACCCAGGGCTCATTAATTCCATCGTAATAGTGCCGCTACTTTTTAATTTGTGTGTTACTCTGTGTATTTAAACGCTTTCATGTGTATTAAATTAGTTTTCCTTTGTAGTACCAGTACTTATTGTGCATTATCAATACTTTCTCGTAATATTATACATTTCTATGTAGTTTTAATGTTTTGTATATAATACACATTGTTAGTGATTGTCTGTGTTATGCATTGTCACGCAGGGACTCATTCTCAGAAAGCATGAACGCCAATATCGAGACTTTTACTTGTCCCCAACATCCTCATGCAGGGGGTGCTCAGGTATGTTTATAAAAATGATAAACTTCGAATTGACCGCCAAGTGTCTCGCTCGATTGCTAGTGGTGCGTGTATGCATCTAAAGAGGGGAACGTAGGCACATTCTGGGTAAAGACAATATAAGCAATGCACATTTGCGATGGAGGCATAGGTAAAACAACGCACCCTAAAGCAAGCAAAAAATGAGCCTTTACCGTGTAATGCAAAAACTCAAGGAGTGCCCATTGTATAGAGCTATCGACATACAGAAAGACATATTAGCAAGACCATGGTGTTCGCCTACCATATGAGCGTGCTTGGATGGGAAAGGATGTTGCCAGGGCCATCATTCTTGGTAACGAGGTTAGGATGCGCTGTTGTATGCGGACAAAGTGGTAGAGATGAATCTCGGCAGTGTTGTCATCATTGAGAATAACGGTAAGCAATTTGAAAGCATTTTATTCTCTTTTCGGGCTTGTTTGTTGGGGTTCATGCAAGGGTGCAAGGCATTATTTTTTATTGACAGAACTCATTTGATTAACAAGTATGACGGGATTCTATTAGGTACAACCGGCAAAGATGACAATGAGGATCTCTTTCATGTAGCATTCGTTGTTATTAACAATAAAACTGATGAGAATTGGGCTTGGTTTCTTGCTAATCTCGGGGAGGCATTGTATAGTGAATACAACTACAAGGAAGTTATTACATTCATCTCAGATCGATCCAAGGGTCTTGTGAACGCAGTTGCGAAAGTCTTCCCTTCATGGCTGTATGGTTATTGTATGCGCCATTTGGAGGTGAACTTCATGAAAGCTAGTGGCAAACTCGGGAAAGCATTGAAAGAGCAATGTTGGATAGTAATTGTCAAAATTACGTGCGGGTACACATCTAAAGAGTTCTATGATGTAGTAAGTGAACTTGCGTCTACATAGGCAGATGCACACGCTTGGTTGTCCGACGTTGATCATTCGTCCAACTATTTGTTCAAGGGTATGCGGTGGTGTAATACCCTGAACCTGTAAATAACTGTTGGAAAATATATTCAAGGTATTATTACAGTGGTAGTAAGATTTTTCTACAGAGTAATCTTGTTGAGAAACCCCAAGTGGAAAAATTAAGGATTTAAATGTAAAAGCTTTAACAGATTTTGGGTTAAAGAGTAATAGAAAAAAAGGATTGATATAAAATGTTTCTGAAAACCAAGGACTGGAAGGTAAGATGGAAGGGATCTTTTTGAAATGTTGTGTTATAATCCAGGGACCATTGGACAGTTTGAAAGGACCGTTTGAGAATAGTATTTCATAATTCAGGGAACATTGATGAACTTTTCAGGGACTGTTTTGTAATAAATTATATTTTGAGGGACTAAACGTAAATTTCGGCTGATGGTTGGTTTGTTTGAGGGACTAAAAGTATTTTGAGGGACCATTGGACTGTTTTGTAATACTATTTCATAATCTAGATTTTGATGGTTGGTTTGTTCATCTTCTTCTCCCTTCATGTGCTACAGTAACCCCAGAGAGAAAAAAAATTTGAAGAAATGAAAAAATTGGAGGTTTTTAAATAGAGGGGCTTGGAGATCGTCGGAGAGAGCTCGCCGGGGTGATGGCTTGGCTTGGTAAGGACCTTTCTTTGTGTTGTATTTGGCATGGATGTATGTATGCATGTATATATGTATATATTGTTGATTTGATGAAGAAAATGATGGATTTGAGTAGAAAAAAACTTGGTATGTTGTTATAGATGATAAGAGTTTGAAATTTGTTTTGGAAAAATCTTGTATTTGTGATGAATCTAGCTTGAATGGAGGATGAGATTTTTGGTTTTACTGTAGCATTACTGTAGCACCGAGATTAGGGTTTGGTTTGGTTAATTAAGTTGATGATGACGATGATTAAGGTGTTAATGATGATAATTGAATTGGAATTGGTTGTGTTTAGCCAAATTGATTTGGTTGGATCAAACCAAGTTAGAATTGATTTGGTTGTGTTGAATTGAATTGATTGAGTTGGGTTTGATTTGGTTGAGTTGGGTTTGATCAAATCAAGTTGAGTGTGGTTGGACTTGAATGGTTTGGTTGAATTAAATTGGTTGAAGTTGATTTGAGTTTGGTTTGGATGTTGGGCTAAGGGTTTTGGGCTAAACCAAGTTGGTTCAATATATTTTGTATAAGAATTAAGTTGGTTCAAGGCTGGTTGGTTTAATTAAACTTGGTTCAGTGAAATTGAGTTTGGTTCGATGAATTTGAGCTTGGTTCGATCGGAATTGAGGTTGGTTCGAGGTTGGTTCGAATGGTCTAACCCAAATTTAGTTGGCTTAAGTGCAGTGGAGACCAATTTGATTATGCAAGGTCGAGTTTGAACCGAATGAAAGTGAGTGGGCCAATTAGAGAGTCGGGTTATTGATTTCATGTATTTTCTGTTGGGTTCAATTATGTTTTTAGTTGTCATAATTATTTATTTTTATTATGTTATCTTGTTAGGTGTTGATTAGGCTTGGGAGGGAGTTCCAGGTCTAGCAAGAAACCCAAGGGAGACCAGATGAGTTGATAGTGGCTATTATTTAAATTATTGGATAATTATTATTATTTTGGAAATAATTATTTAATTATTATTATTTTTGAAAATAATTATTTAATGGCTAGTATTTTTGGAAGTGATGGTTTAATTATTTTCATTTTTATTATGTTTAATTGCGTATACTATTGAAATATACTTATATTTATTATTATTTATTTGCCGTTGATGTGCCATGACGATCATATTGATATACATCAGTTTTGTATAATTATACATATTTTTAAATAGTGAAAATACTACGATATATATGACTTAATTATTCAATTCATGTATTTATTTTTGATGGATATAGATGCTTTTGATTTGGAATGATTTGTGAAACCATTTGAGCATATTAAAAAAATTTTACCGGCATTGTTAGTGGAATTGGTTTTCATTCCTGGTATAGGAATGGTATCGTGGATCTGGGTTTACTGGTATTATGCATTATTATACTTTTGGCATTGGCTTTCTGGAAAATAACATTTATTTCCATGATGTGAATACTTGTCCTGGATAAGGATCCTGTGATATGATTTATACCGATTGTATTATTACTATGTTTATTTGATGGTTTGGACGGTGACGGCGGGCTAAGGCCCGACTACTGTAGTAGTGGGTCCCCACGGGCCAGCCTTTAGAGGTGGCGTGGTGGACCTAGGTATTGATTTCTACAATGGTCGGGTTCGGTGGAGCGTAGAGCCACGATCTGGATATTCACCGGTAGCCGGGGTCACCGACCGGTAAACCCATGGGTCAGCGTTAAGGACATGAGTTCTTTTGACGTCTGAACCAAGCCGTGCTACGGCGAAGGTTTAGAGAGTTTTCTAGACCATGTTATCTTTGGGTGAGTGTTGGGTATTGCTTTATTTTGAATTTAAGATTTATGTTATTTTTGAATTGTGATGAGGGCGATCTCTCACAAAAATTTGTGTTTCTGAGAAAATTGATTTGATGTTGATTTCTGTTGAACTTATGTTTTTAAAAAGCTCTTTAAAGTTGTATTTTTTTAAACTACTGGTATTTGTGAAAGTTGGGAAATTTATTTGAGAAATTGATTTTTATATGCTTTATGTATATTACTTTTAAATTATTTGAAATTATTGAGCCACTATCGACCAACCTGAATGTCTCTGTAGTTGTAGGAGAAGGACCTTAGTAGATCACTGTTCGACTATAGAGCTAGTCAGGGTTGAGTCCAGGACTGCAGTGGGTCCCCCTTTCTTTCTTTCTTGTTATTGGTGTTGTGATCTTATAGCGGTTGTACCCTAAATTTGAGATAGTTATACTTGTTGTATTTATGTATCTGAACCTGTAGTTGGTGTAAAATTGTAAATTGTGATTTGTAAGTCTGATTTGGTTTTTGAGGGCGTCGGTTTCCAGTTAAAAGGAATTTTTTTAACTGATGGGTGCCACATTTACCTCGGTGGAAGGGGTGTGTGTGACAGGTGGTGTGAGACATATTCGAATGTAGTGGAGTCTTTCAATGCTTGGATCAAAGAGGCACTACATCTACGAGTAATGAAAGCATGGCGGTTTTATAAAAGTTAGATTATATCTATAGTTGAGAACCTTTACGTGTGTTAGTAAACATTTATGTGTAAAATCCTACATTAGTGTGCAAAATCATACATTCTGCTGTAGTACTAGCCATTCATGTGTAGATACAAATGTTAGTGTGTAATAATATTAGTACCTATGTAGTACCTATCATTAATGTGTAAAAATAATATATTGCCATGTATTATTACGAGGTTCGTGTTTACTGATTCTATGTTAGTGTGTAATATTGTTTTGTTTCTAATAATTATCCACATTTAGCGGCTTCTGCATATTAATGAGCGAGTTTAAACTTATGAACATGCTAGCTAAAGCGGAGCGAAGTTTCGGCTAGGTGGGATACATACATTTGCCACGAGATACGTAAAAAGGTTAAAGAAATTATCGAAGGCAGATCGGTTCTTGAGGGTGGATCGATCCAATGGTGGCACTTATGAAGTGGTTGGCGATCGCATGATGTTGTCAACCTATGCATTCGAAAGTGCTCTTGCGAGAAATGGGAAGTACATGGACTCCGATGCAATCATGCATCTATCGTGATTATGCAAAAATAGACACAAATGCACACTACTACGTGAGACAGATATTTTACTGATCAAATGAAACATCTTGCATATGTCGAACCAATATACCGACGCTTGATAGTGACTAGTCCTCCGATGACACCCGTGAACTTAGAATCAGATCGCCAGATAGCAAAAAGAAATGACCCGGCCATCTAAGAAGGAAAATGATTGAGTCACAGGCTTTTGATGTGCGCAATTTACACTGTAATAGGTGGCACCAAAATGAACATAATCGTCAATCGTGTAATGCAATCATTGCAGACTAATAATAATAAACTTCACAGTAACATGGTGCGTGGTCCCTTATGCAATTGTTTTGCCTATTTTGATGTTTTCCGTGTAAGTATGTTCATTCTTTCGTATAATTATAGTTATACA
Source organism: Dioscorea cayenensis subsp. rotundata (assembly GCF_009730915.1). Taxonomy (NCBI): domain Eukaryota; kingdom Viridiplantae; phylum Streptophyta; class Magnoliopsida; order Dioscoreales; family Dioscoreaceae; genus Dioscorea; species Dioscorea cayenensis. Next base: position 9,726,771 of record NC_052472.1, on the reverse strand, counting down.
TGGGTAGTATATGTGTTTCTTATGAAATTATGGTTTATTCTTGTGTAGCTGTAGTTGAACTTTATGTGTAGTATATCTATTTCCTATGTAATGATGTTTGTTTACGTGTAATTATAGTTGTACATGTGTAGTATATTTGTTTCCTTTTGGATTATGTTTGTTCCTCTGTAATTATAGTTGTACATGTGTAGTATTTATATTTCCTGTGTATTACTCTTTTTTTTCCTTTGTATAGTTTATCGTTAAGTTAGTAAGGTGTGATGGATTTGCCTTTGCGTAAATGTTTACATGTCGAGTCACAAGCAAAATAACGATTTCATGCACAGACAGAATAATTAAATGATTTATGTACAGATTTAAAATGCTTTGATGTTTAGTCCTATACTAGTAGAGTACGAAAATGTTTTCAACAGTTGCCTGGTGAGCCAGCGTCTTCATTAGCATCTTCGCCTTGGTCCTTGGTTGCACTTGGTTTTACGCTATGTATAGCCTCCTTAGCAGCATTGCCCATGATTACAAGTTCCTTTTGATGGCATTTAGTTTTCTCCACCCCAGTAGGTTCTATCTCCCCAGCTAGAGCCTCCACAAGAACGTTTCCCTCCCACGCATCACCAACTTTGTCGTCCTCATTTTTCCCTGTGATGTCCTCTTTTGTGGTAGTTTCCTTCGCCACATTGTCAGTCGGTATAACTTTTTGCCGCATCCCATCCAGCAATTCCCGTGAGACATAACACAGTCTTAAATATTTAATTTCCCCCATGATCGCTCCCAACCATTCTCCATTCAAAAATTTGCTACATGTAGCAGCATGTAGAAAACCCGGACAATTATTGCTTCCGCGGAGGGAAGGGGGTTTGTTGGGGGTAGTTACACACATGCTCGAGAGGTAGATCTTTGAATTTATTGTAGCGCATATGAATTCCCACACATAATTCAAAGAGATCCTGCTAAAACGCCATATCTCATCATCTGTAACGAGTATATAAAATGGGGAATGTGTTCAGAAATCATGGGAGAATGGCTTAACATGTCAATGGCGTCTGAGTCATACACAGACGACTCAAGGGATGAGTAGTGTCTGTACTTCTCATTCCCTATGTTAAGTGTAAGCAAATGATTATGGCCATACATGACATCTTCCATCAAATATACAGCTTGGTCCTCGATGAATTATAACTTTTGCATTGAAAGCGCCAGAGACCGCATGACGATAGCTCGTTTCTTATATGTGAGGGGATTTACTAGTAATTGCTCATGCATCATGAGGACTACGACATCATCGAGGACTTAATCTTTACCTTCGAGGAGGAGGAAAAGGCTTTCACGGGTTGTAAACAAGTAATTATCCCTCCAAACTACTGAACTACAAGGAATAACAGATCAAATGTTACATAGGTATAACATAATTTACACAGGAACATGTTAAGGTTATGTACGACTTATTTATATTACACAACATTATTATAATTTACGAACGAAAAGTTAATACTACACATCAAATGAAGCAAGTATATTACACAGGTATCATATATTATACACTATGGTAGCAGACATTAAAGACAAGTGGTGAACATGAATGGGAAACATACATATCAAGATTCTAATAATTGATGTTCTTGTATAGAAGACTCACAAGAGATTAAATTGCCTATCAACTCGGGTGTTCAAGTAAATTGAAATGGCTGCTTGTTCAAACTATTTTAGCCTGACGAAACCTGCATATTTCTTATTTTCTAGGAAGAAACCTAGAAGAGGCTTCACTTGCAGCTCATGGTACACCTTCTATTGTGATGGACCCTCGTATGCCATTATTGCAAGCGAGTGGTTTTTCTGTGTTCCATTCTTCAGGATGTGAGGGATCCTACAAGTTTTTCAATAGCTCTTAAGAACTCCAATTCGTGTCTCTGATACATCATTTGAACTGGAGTCAAATGCAAACGTTCTCTTCAGTAGGGCCCACGTAGGAGGGGTGTTTTTCATTCCATGGTTCCTTGTAGTTTGTGCTCCCATGGGTGCGGCTTTCTTCGGTGTAGCTTTCTTTGGCGGAGCTCTCTTCGATGGGGCCTTCCACATTGGGGCCCTCACTATGGCTTTCTTTGGTGAAAGCCTCTTCAGAGATAGTTTAGTAGGGTTAGCTTCAGTTTTGTCTGCCTTAGCCATGTGGCGTGTTATGTGCCTTGGGTAGGGGGTCTCAACTTTACCAAATTCGGCAGTGGAAGTCATTGGAACAAGGGGAAGCGTTGCCTCAGGAATAGGATTTTCATTTGGGGGGTTGCAGTAGAAGGTATTTCATCTCCGGTGCCTTCAAGATTAGAAAACTTAGTGGCCGTTTTTGAAGTGTATATTTTCAAACTTTGTGTTACAATTTCCCTTGGTGGAACCTCAACCTCCGGGCAAAGTCCTGCCTCCACTGGTTCATAGATTTCTTCATCCGCATTTGTCTTTTAGCTATGCTGGTCAGACTAGCCTCTCGAAGATCACATTATTCACTTAAACCTCATACCTGAAGAAGGAGGAGGAGAGTGATATGTTGTTTCCCACTGGATGTTAAAATCCGGTGGCGGTAACCTTGTGATGACCCTCTACAACCTTTCATTCTTCGTGTCACGCTCGTCTATACACGCACGTAGTTCATGAAATTCCTCCAATATGAGCTGCATCAGGTTGCGCACATCATCGTCGTCTCCCTATAATTGACGACAGGTGAATTTTGGTGAGTTGATTGGGGGAAGGGAATCTTCCCATGATCACTTCTTTGCCGGTTCTCGGCTTAGTTTTCCAAAAGATTCCATAGGGTGGGCCTTATTTTTTTCGCAGGCTCTTGCTTTCGGGCCTCACGCCTGGCAACGTCAACCAATGCATTCTCCTCATCATTGGCAGGAACAAGTTCGAAGAACTATAAACCAAGCTGTGCAGAACCGGTCATATATTACACATGAAAACATTACTATACACATGAAAAAAAGTTTATTATATACTGGAAAGCATGAAAATACAGACGAATAAATTATGATACACAAAAAAACATTTTCATACACACAAAAATAGTTTTATACACATGAAAACATTATTATAGACACAAAACCATTATTATACATAGGAAATAACTCATATCACATATTTTGCAAACATAGCACATAGGTAGATGAAAATTTTACTTTTTTCCTTTTAAGAAACTTCAACAGAAGACCGATTGAAGCCGCTTTTATGCAACTATTTTCCCTATAATACATTATTCGGGGTGTCCTTCCCAGGCATTGTTTTCTTACACTGCCTGTTACCTTGTAGAACCAAATAATGAGGTAGTTTCCTTTACCCTTTCAAATAACCTACGGTGGTGTAGTTTCCTTTGCACCACAGCTGCACATGTACCACCATCATTGGAAGATCATCCATTAGCCACTTGTAAATGGCATGGGTCCAAGCATAATGGCCAAGTGAGGCAAGATCATCAATGTACCTAGCCGCAATTATTGGCACATTGAGAGAAGTGCTGGGGAAGATGATGGTGGTTATGAAGTAGACCACCGGAAGCTTGAGAAATGTCTCCTCCTCACCATCTTTCCTTCGCACAAGCCTACATAGGTTTTCTTTAATTGCCTCATGGTGATGGTTATGTAATTTACTGTAAAATGTCTACTCAAACTCGCATTGGATCCTCTCGTGCTTGAATGATACAATATCTCCTTCACAGCAGAGGTCAAGAATGAGTGCCACATCTTCTGCCCTGAATAACAGCATGCTCTCTCCTATCTTGAAGTGCTGCCTATGATCATTATACACCTACAGTAGCACATCAAGCCTCCCTTTCTCATGCATGATGGGTGTAACATCTATCAAATGGTCAAAAGGGGTTCCTCGGAGTATCTCCTAGTGCCGCTAATAAGCGCTTGTTTAATATATACATGTTCACATCTTTTATGCACTTTGAGCATAATTATATTTAGATATTTCCATTAATAGTATGTGTTTGTGTTCTTTTGTGCAATTAGGGCATGTGAAAGGAATTGATGAGAAATACGCAAAGAAAGGGTTGTGGAGATATTTCGAGATGATTTAGCAAGCTTCAAGGATGAAAAACTCAAGTTGGACCATCTACAAGTTCATATATGCCAACTCGTAGATTTTTAGAAGCCAATTAACATGTCGGGGAGGGCACGTAGGCAGTCATGTATGTGTGTACCAACTTGGTGGTAGTTTTTTTAGAAGTTATCTTAGGCGTTTTGTATCAACAAAATCCCACACACCCTTCCACACGACCGTGTGTTAGGGCCGTGTGACCTCCCACAGAAATTGCCAAGTGGATCCCCGGTTTTCACTTATAAAAGCCCACTTAACTAAGGGTTTTTACATCTTTTTCCACAAGTTTTTAGGGTGAAGTTGGATAGGGTTTTTGGAGAGGAGGCCTTTGCACTCAAGGAAGCACTTCTTGATGAGCTTTCATGGATTCATTCATTATTATAGCCATCGGGGAACCGCCGACGACAATGATTTAGAGTGGGCGTGCACTAGCTTCATTGGAGAAACTCTTGTAGAAGATGAAGTACACCTTGAAGACCATCAGCACAGATCTAAAGGGGGTTTCTTTAAGGTTTTCATGTGTTTTAATTCATTGAATGATTGCATATTGTATTGCTCTATGGAGAGCTAAACCCTAGTGGGTACTTGGATCAAGTAAACAATAGGATTTGTTGTTTATTTAACTTTTTATTGTGTTTCCTTTAATTGAGTATTCATTTGAGTTTCAATCTTGTGTGCTTAATGATTGTTTTCCCTTAGAATGACACTAGGGTTGAGAGCTACACCTAATCATGTTAGTAATGAGTGACCATCAATACTAGCATTAGATTTACAAAGATTGAAGAGGGTTGAGAAGGTGAGTTGAGAGGTAACGAAGCATCCTTTTTTTCCCTCTCGGTTTGATTTACTCTACCTCCATATTCCCAGAGCTCTTAGCAATCATATGTGGTGTGAAGCGTGGAGAGCATACTCTCTACCAGGATCTCGTATGGGATTAGGGATCTTTCGCTTGGACCAAAGGGTTTGATCTATTTTTAGGAATAGGGTTTATCATTTGGAATCCTTAGAACTTCAAGTATTCATATGTGGTATGAGGCATCAAGAGCCTTCTCTCCGCCGAGACCTCGTAGGGGACTAGTCACCAGTTAACCTTAGGTTTAGGACCGGTGTGCTTTTGGATATCCATTACTCAATTAATCTCAATTAGGGAAGCATAATTTTAGTCTTGCACTTAACTTAAGAACCCTAGGGGAGCATTGTCCGGATACTTCATCTATCTTGACTAATTCCTCTATATTTCTCTATTTGTCTGCTTCTCTTTCCTTATTTACTTGTTTGTGGAATTGATCACTTCCACACTCATATCATTGATTAGGCTAGATAGGGAGGTTACAGTTATTATAAGTACTCCCATTCCCTATAGATTTGATTACCCGACTTGTTGGGTACACTTTATTACTTGAACGGCCCGTGCACTTGTGGACATACGCAAGGTGTGTGTCAGCTACCTGTTCATTTCCTTCCTCAATGCGGAGATCATTTCCACAATAGGAGCAAGATAACACCGTGCATTTACTAGCGTCATCGCCATCTTCTGTTGTGGGGAAAAACATACATAATACATCAATATCTTAAACACGGACATCTTATTTTACACAACAACCGAAAATAATATACAGTAAAATAGACAAACTGAATGAGAGACATAAGCCAATACACATCACGAATTGTCGTATTTTACACAAAAACAGACTAATTCTACACGCAACTGTAAACACTGAAACTATACAACACACATAGTATTATCATCATCCTACTTAAAGGTCTGATCTAGGTATGTATTCTTACCTCTCAGCTGAGATTTTTCTTATAGAAACTTCTTCAACCGGTGGCTTTCAACGAGAGAACAATGGATTCGGAGAAGACGAAGGAGGATGCTCACAAGGAAGACGACTGCAGGGAAAAGGTTCTCCACCGATTTCACCACAATATGTAGAAGATGAACAGTTGCGCCTCTAGTGGAGAAAGGGTTTTGCAGATCCCAATGATTCACAAATCCAACCGTCCAACCATGGGCGGTTACCGAGATGATGGAGGGCATTCTCATCATTTCACGCAACTAAAGAACTTTCTCCACTCAAGGGGTACTCTCATAATTTTTCACCACCAACTAACCCCACATTTAACACCGCTTTAGGGAATCTGGACTGAAAAAGTGCCCAATAAAGGAGGGACCTTGAAGGAAATAGGAAACTTGTAGGGATTTAGAGTAAAAGTGCAAACTTTTTAAGAGGGATTATTAAATACTTTCCACTAAAAAAATAAGACAAAAAGTTTTTTTCTTTTTAATATATTTATAACTTGATTTATGTATGGGAAAAATTACTTAAAAGTCCCTAAAAAGTTTCTGAATTTTTCTAGTTAGGTCCCTCACTATTAAGTTTGTTATCTCCCTTCCTGTGTAAAACCTAAAATATCCTTATGAGACAAATTAAAAAAATATTCACTTTTCCCTCCTTATCACATCGAACATTAAATGTTGTTGTATGACTTTACTATTGATGGTACCTTCCTAGCGACCTTTTTGTCATATTCTTTTGATTTTGCTATTATCATGATTTACAAGTAAGCTCTTCCCTCTCCTCCTTCTTAATGACAAAGCTATGAAAAAGTTACTATAATCTCTTATTTGTCTTTATCTTTTTAAAATAGTGTAAAGGAGTTCCCATCATTGAAGGAGCTATGAGTATGTGTGTTATGTTCTTATATGTGTATCTCATGTCTAACGCTACCCACGAATGTTTTGCAGAGATCACGGAGTTGTTTACTTTTACCCCTTAATGGAGACATTTTTTTGCTGTTGCAAAATATAAGGGGGAAAGATATGTTCTGCAGTTTATTATGATGAGTTCTTGGGAAACGGTGCTCGATTAGGTATGAAAGCTTTGGGCCTTTGATGTCTCTAGTGAGAGTAAAGTTTGTCATGCTAGACAGCTACAAAACGATTTATCCTATTGAGTTAGATAAGGACTTTCAATGCATGTGTCACATTCGTACACCATATGTTAAGCAAGAATACTATTGACCTCTTCACGGATGACGTGAAAAGGGACATTGGACTATCTCAGGGAGGGGGGGTCTTCTTTCCTAGTGGTAACAATTGAGTTTTTCATTTCCATGTATTATTAATTTTTACGCGTATCACTCAATCTTACTATGTATTATATGTTGTTTTTGTGTATTATAATTTATTTCTATTTATTATTAGTGTTTTTAGTGCAATGTATCTTATTGTCGTGTATTATGAAGTGTTCCATCTGTCTTTATTTGGTATAACCATGAAGAGAGTCATTTTCAAAAAGCATGGCCGGTAACATGGAGATGATTCTGCTGCAACACCATTGTACGAGGGCCCTAGGATGATTCTGTCGCAACACCATTGCACGAGGGCCCTAGGCATTATCAGTTTATCTTAACAATCTCAAAGTTCTCCGATCACACTAGGTTCACATTTTAGAATGCTAAGCACTTGAAGGATTCCCTTTGTAGCTTCGCCATCAGACAGTATTTTGACTTTAAAAGATAAAAAGCTGGTGACTGTTTATTGTGCTAAGCAAGGCTGCCAGTGGCATTTGCACGCGTCAAGAGAGGTAACACCGAGACATTCTTAGTGAAGATAATGCAATCCACACATTTGCTGTGGAGGCATTGACACGACATCCATTCCAAGGCTAGCATGAAATGGGTATCTAGTCTTGTGACTAGAAGCTGAAGGAGCAACCCTTGTACAGAGATATCGATATACAGAAGAATATTTTGTGGAACATGGTGTCTGGCTACTATATAAGCAGGCTGGATGGGGAAAGAGGTTGTGAGGGCCACCATACATGGAAATGAAGTAGCCAGCTATGATTTGATTTCCTAATACACTGAAAAGGTGGCTGAGATGAACCATGGTTGTATAATAAGTATTGAGAATAATGAAGGAAGGTTCAAACGCACATTTTTTTCTTTCCGTGCCTACGTGATTGGTTTTAAGAGGAGGTGCAAGCCTTTACTTTTCATTAATAGGACGCGGTTGTTGGGAAAGTATAAGGCATCTTGCTGGTACAACAGGCAAAATGGCAATAAGGGTCTCTTTCATGAAGCATTTGCCATCGTTGATAACGAAAAGGATGAGAACTAGACGTGGTTTCTTGCCACACCCAAGGAAGTATTCAATGGAGATAATGACTATGACAAGATTATCACTTTTGCTAGATATGTCCAAAGGTTTGTGAACATCATTATGAAAGCCTTTCCATCTACTCCACATGGATTTTGCCTATGCCATTTGGAAATGAACTTCATGAGGGTAAAAACTAGGCTTGGTAAGGCCTTGAGAGAAGAGTTTAGGGTTATAATCATCAAAATTGGATATGCATGCACGGCCAGAGAATACATTGCTATAGTTAGTAAACTTGCATCTACATCCATTGTAGCACACCATTGGTTGATTCATAAGTCCAATATTGACCATTGGTCAAACTATTTGTTTAAGGGTGCGTGTTGGTGTGAGATATATTCCAACATAGCAAAGTCATTTAATGCTTAGATTAAAGAGTATAGTTCACACGATCAGCTCACAATCATGTATAATGTTTTATTTTTATGTGTATTATAATGCTTTAGTGTGTATTATTACATAGTGGTGTGCATTATCTTAATTTGTTTTTGTGTAATATAAGTAATTCATGTGTAGTAATGTCACGCCTTGGCCCACGGGCCTGGCTTGTGACAATCCTCGCAATAGCCCAAGGAGGGATACACACACCACCCAATCCTCGAGTTGTGGTAAGGCTAAGAAAACTCTAGAATGAACAACACTGAACATAATATACAAAGTAAGTAACACAAGGATACAGAGGGGAAGCAACAATTATCATAACAAGATAGTAGAATTGAATGAAACATGCTAATCACAAATATAACAAAGTTTCCAAAAAAACTAGACAAGCATACAAACCATGCATATATATTTCAAATACATTAGTGGATCCATGTCCCTTTATACAACATGTTTATGCTCAAAAGATAACATACATAATACTGGAGATGAATAGGGATAAAAAGAAAATGAATGTGCAGCAGTCCATCTTGCCAGCAACGTAACTGACCGCAAGAACCTGGAAGGGAGAGAGAAGGTGAGTAACCAAATTTTCTCAGTGAATGGGTTAGCATAATTCTAAAACAATATAAAAATACAAATCAATAAATTGTCAATAGCCAACTTCTAAAATAAAACATATAGCTCTAAATAAATCAACACACATATAGCAACATACATATGTATATGAGAAACATAGTTGGCATAAAAGATTCATTTGGTTCAAATAAGGGGGCCCGCATTCAAAAATTATATTCGAGCGTAATAAGAGTTTTTAAAACATTTCAACATAGAATGGTCATCAAAACCCATATTCTTTTCAAGATTAAAACAAGAGGTCACCTCTCAAAGAATTCATCACAAGAAAACATAAATCTTTTTTGAATACCAAATTTATATCCCAATCAAGCCATCAATGGTCTAGAAAACCCTATAAACTCTAGCCGTGGTCACGGTTAAGTTTAGAGCAGTCAAGGCCCTCATATCCTTGATGTTCACCTACCATGTCCATGTGGTGACTCCGCAATCCTGGTGCACATCCAGTCAAGGCTCTACACGCCACCTGAGGTTGATAAATAAAAACGGGTCCTCCATGTCACCTCTATAGGTTGGCCCGTGGGGACCCCTTACTACAGCTGGCAGGTTACAACCCTGTCACCAACAAAATCACCCATTGGTGTATCAATAATACAGTCCACATGAGTCATATCACATGGTCCTTGTTTAAAACGATATTCACATGCCCAGAATGAGCATCATCTCCACATAAATCAATGTCACAAGTATAATATGTGTATAAAGTGTCATACTTCATTTCAAACAAGATATACCAATATAACCATAAATATTTTCATCAAACATTAAGAATTTTTGCTCATATCTCAATAGCATAGAAAATTCATTTCCAAACTAATCAAAGCATCGATTCATAATGATAAAACCATGGAAAACTCATAAATAAAAGCAATGAAGACAATCACAAAACCCATTCACAACTTAGTCGATTAAAAACACGGGTGCGCTACTCCTCCGCAAGCTCCTTACTTCAAGCCGAGCTCTCACCACCTAACCAAACCCCCCACACACACACACACACACACATAAAAAAATAAGTAAGAATTAAGCAAATAAAAACATAAATGAAACCCTAGGTTTAACCATGCAATGCAACCCTAATGAGACCTAGGGTTAGCTTACAACTGGGTCCTAAGGTTTTCAAAGAGTTTCTAGGGGTGATTGGCTTCAATCCAAACAAAGAAAACAATGAAACAACCAAGTTCTACCTGTGCTATAGTAATACTATGGTGACTAAGAACCCTAGCAAGAATTGGTTTAAGGATACAATCAATCATGTAAGAATAATAATGCCCCAATTTTCTCAAGTTACAACAACAACCAACAAAAAGAAAAACACGAATCAATTCACAATCCAATCCCTAGATCATCCATCCATCTAGCAACAAGAGAGAAAATGGAGATGCTTACCTCAAGATCTTGATGAGAAGATGTATGGATCTTAGGGCTCCAAAATTAGAAGAACAAGCGCCAACAAAACCTCTCTTATTACTACAAAGACATCCTAGGAAGAGGAGGATGAGAGGAAAAGAGAGAGACAAAGAGAGAATGTGAAGAAAACACCAACAAAATAGTTCAAAAAAGCTTCAAAAGGGCCCAGGCGCGCTCGCAAAGGCTACTAGGCCACGGCCTGCACTTGCCCTGTGGTTCTAGGCGCTCCGCAAGACCACCCAACATGCCCCCTATGCCTAATCTGCCAGTGCAGGGGCTCCTAGCTCACCGTGCACATGCCTATGGGCAAGGGTAACCTGCTAGGCTGTCAAGACAACCTCTGCATGCACGGCCTTCAGCCTGAGCTGTGCCGATGAGCGTATTGACGCATGCTTACCCGTGCGAGTCAAAAATGACGTGACCACACTCAAATAGACTTGGTCTAAACTACAGAGGCAAAAACAATCAAGCTCAAACAAAAAGTTCGAGTTGACACACACAAAAAAGTCAAAACACCAGAAGTAATAACATTCAAATATTGATCTGTAGGTTTAAACTTATGAATATGTTCGACGACAAATGTGAACAATTCTACAAATGAGAAATACACTTTTGTCCAAGATACATAAGAAAGTTGAACAACTCATTGAAGACACCCACTCATTGTGGGTGGGTCGGTCTGATGGTGGCAATTACATAGTGCTAAATGAGAACAATAATGCTATCAACTTGTATACGAGGAAGTGCTTATGCCATAAATAAGAAGACTATGTCCTTCCCTGCAAGAATGCTTGTGTAGCTATCATGCAGACAGATGCGAATGTGTATCATTGAGTTGACGAATACGTCACTGTAATATCGAATACCCCATTTTGGACCATGACAAGCCAACCAATAACAACCATGATCTCCACACCTGGCTGCTAGTTACAAGAAGAAAGAGGATCGAATTATAGGCATTTGATGTTCAAGAGTTGCACTGTAGTAGATGTCATCACGTAGGCCACAACTGCCCTCCTATAATATAGTTATAACTGACTAAGTCATGTATTCCTTAGCCTCAAGTATATGTTTCTTTACTTTGCATTATGCATTGTCCTATTTATTATTTCCTTTTCATGTGTAATATAAGATATTACCACGCAATGTTTTTGGTATATGTGTATTATGAATTGCTACCATTTAATATATATTTATCGTACGCGATATAGAATATGTCATGAAATATATTTGTTATCTGTCAATGGACCCGTTCAAGGACAGGCTACCCACCCAAGCCTGGAGGCCCGCCTAAAAATTAGGAAGGCTTGGACAAATATATGAAGCCCGATGACTAGGCCTTAGACAAAATATGGAGCTCATTTTTAAAAATGAGCCAAGTTTGGTTTTTATTATTAAAAGCTCGCCAGGTCTGGTTTTTAAAAAGGGTTATAATAGCTTGAATTTTAGTTGATGTGACTGAACAAAGATGTATATTTGGTATTTTGATTTTAATTTTTTTTATAGAATAATATTGGGTAGTGTCCACAAATTAATATTATTGTTAATCTTTTTATAAATTATTTATTATATGATGCAAAAACCTATGTGGGTGGGCTTGGGTGGGTCTTGGTTAAAGGCCATAAAATTCAGGCTAGCTTTGGCAAAAATGAAGGCCTGCATTATTGGGGAGGGCCGGGCTTGGACAAGCTCAAATTTTATTAATTATAGACTCGGCCCAGCCCAAACCCGGCCTAGCCCTGCCTGTCAATAATAATAATAATATGAATTGGTTTCCAAAACAAGTTTATTGTCATACATTCAAATGTTATTATAACATTGTTTCATTTTTTTTAGAGTCAGGTTACAATTATCCAGTACATAGTATTATAATTGATATCAATCAACTCTATCATTCTAGCCATTGTTGTTGGTGGCATCATTGTCATTTATAGCAACATCTACCATTTCATTGGCCTTCATGATTGACAGTCCTCCTCTAAGGAGCATACTATCCACCAGTATTCGGGCAATGTAGCAAAGCCGTAGCTATGGTATATTCGCTTGAGCTATGTTTAGCTCCTTTCCTTTCAGAATCTGCTCTATGTAACATGTCATGAAAATAGGATAGTCAACAGTTTTTTGTTCCTGTTGTAGGCAGGAGCGGTCATGCTCCAGCTAAAGATCTTTGAGTAGGTTATGTCCGGTCTTGATTTTCAAGCATACTCAAAGAGAGCCCTCTGCAATGATATGATTTTCCATTAGTGCATATCTAATAAGATTGCCAATCTTACAACCCTACAAGCAAAATGTACTATGAATCAGCATCATATGATGCGAGACTAGAGGAGGGAGTAGTAAATGTATTTCCTTTTTCCCTTATCTAGGATGAGGAGGTGATAACGACCATTGAATGCAATTAGTATCAGAATGATTTCAATGTGGTCAAAGCCAAATATCCCATCCTCCACCATATTAAGGCTTGATCATCGATGAACTGCATCTTCTAGATTGTGGCACAAGTGGTCGAGTGACGGTGCCACATTTCGGGTGGGCAGTGGGGTTGATGACCAACTTATCATGCATTATGAGGATGAGCATGCCCACAACATCATTGAGCACTTGTTCTTTGTCCTCAAGAAGAACATAAAGGTGGTCACAGGTGGTAAACCCAAAGTAATCCTTCAAACAACAGAGTTGCAACGCATTAAAGGGATAACAAACATTAATTGAGCTAAATGATACACATGAGCAATTAAAAAACATGATAAGGATAGCTCCTAAACCGGAAAAGTACATTTTAAACATAAATAATTTATAATACACAGAAATAAATAGTAATATATAGTAACTAATAAAAACACATAGAAAAGAATATTAATACATAAGAACTCAACATAATATTGCAAAGGATTGGATTCATGCTCTTCTAAACATCTTTGCGCCATAGCTCAATATTTTTATTTTATGGAATTTCATGCATTTTTTTAAAATAAAAACTTTAAATGAATTAATATGAAGTATACTCAATTATTCAAGTTTCTTGCAATTGCATTTAATATCTATGCTTGCAATATTAAACTCATTTTTTCCTAATTTTTACTTTCTCATATGATTTTTATCTTAATATTTATATAATAAAACTACCACAAGAAATTTCCATACAAATTAACAATTTACAAATTTGTAACTTGCTTTTTCAAGAAATTTTTTTCACAAGCAATTTATAAATTGTTGTTTGTGCTAATGGGGAGTAGATATTATTATTACATCAGAAGTCATTTCTTTTTCATTCATATACCATCTCTTCGTTAATTCTTCAAAAGAAGTAATAAAATTTACAAAGATATTGTTTGATTTGCTATTCCATTTAGCATGTGGTTTGTGCTCTCACACTTTAATATTGATATAATTCTAGCATAGAACACATAATTTTTAAAGACAATTGACCACTTGTGATGGAAGTTTATAAAGGTCACAAAGTCATTTGTGATTATGAGAATTCTTTTTTGTTATCAACATCATTTATGTTTAATCAAATTCTTCTCTAGACTTAAATTTTGTTACAAAGATGTAAAATAATTTGTGGAATCTATGAGTGGAGTCAGAATTATCCAAGTGTGAGAAAGTGTTCTTGGAAATGTACTCTTGCTACAAGCAATGTTGGGTGATACTGAAGTACAATTTCAATTGAATTTACTAGAGTTTAACACTGATCTATAAAAGAAAGTTTTTAAAAGATTCGCCACCTATAGATTCCAAAATTTGTAATAGACAATTATTTAAATAATTATGGTATGTCATTTGATAAAAAAATACATATTCAAGTATCATGTTTTTGCAATGATAGTTGATGCCAATGAATGGTGCATATATCAAATTGCATTATGTATTCTATATGCAGTGTCAAAATATACGGCATTATCAAAATAATCATAAGCAATTCTACACCTATCATTTTTTCAAACAAAGTTTGCCATATGATTAGATTTATCTAGTTGTACATCCAAAGAAACATCTCTTCATTTGACTTGTTCTTGAAGTAATTCTCAATACTTTGAGAATCTCTGGCTTTAATGTTCAAATTCTTAGAATGTTAACAAAATTGCAATAATATATACTCTCTGTGAATCTTAAATATTGCGTACAGTTGTATTCTTTTACATATAACAAGATAAATCTACCGTTCTTATGTATGCATTCATCACTATCTCTAGAATCATGAACTTGATGGAACTTGCAGATCTTGGTAAATATCTTTCATTAGGATCAATGAATTCATGATTATGTTCATTACAAATATTAGAACTTTACATTGGTTACCAACATCAAATAAAGCAACTGTTATTATTGTCACACCCGCCCCTTCTACCAAGGCAAATCTGGTACCCATCAATTAAAACTCAATTTAATTGGAAATAGACATTGCTGAGAAACAACAACCAACTTACAGAATATGACTAATAGCTAATACACAAGAATACAAGTTCAAGTACATATACACAAATAACACAAAATATTTCAATTGCAGGTATGGCTGCTACAAGATCATCTTAAAAAACAAATAAAAGAAAAGGGGATCCACTACTACCATGCACTTAATCCCGTCAGGCTCTATACTTAAAAAGGCGATTTAGTGAGGTCCTATTCCTGCAACCAAGTGCACATTTCAAATGGTTAGTAGTGCCTACTTAAATTTAAATAAAAATAATATACAATATACAATATACAATATACAATATTATACAATATACAAAGATAAATAGCTTAAGAATTTGCTTAGCCTAAAAATTATAAGTGCAAATATACATATTGTAACAAAACTAGTAGTTTAAAATATAATTAATGAAATCCGTAGACAATAAAACATAAACCAAAAATAGGACTAACCAAAATCATCTCACTCTTAATTGTGGTCACAGTTAAGTCTGGGTTTGCCAAGGCTTCATTATAATTATATATATATATATATATATATATACATATGCTCACAGAAAAATACTATTTAGACCCACCTTCGTGTTGGCCACTGAGTCTACTTGTGTGGCGACCCACGATATCTTAGATCACACAGAGGTGTCCCCTATCCATCGGGGACTCTCCGCACCACCCCAAATGGAAACTACTTTTCCTCGGTCATCGACGCAACCTCTTAAATGAGTCAGTCCATGGGTAGACCCCCTTACTGTAACTGGCAGAGCCCTTACTCTCCACCATCACCACAAAAGAATTATGCATCTCAAGAATATTCACAAGCAACCATACACAACATAGAAATCTTTGCCAGTAGCTTTTCACCAAAATTACTAATCAAACAAAAAAGACTTTCATTTGACAATCAAAGCTTTCAAAAGACTAGGCACACATAACTTTTGAAATAAATATCTTAAATAATTAAAACATATATAAATATACATGCAACGACTAAAATCACATATAATAAGTTATTTAAGAACAAGATAAATTATTATACATAATTTAATAAAATAATCAAACAACCATTTCAAAATAGTTTCCACTATCAACTCACCTGGCCTTCCTCTAGTTTCTCACTAGACTGGATTCTCGATTGGAACTCTCTCCCAAGACTGAACCCCGACCTATAAGGAGAATGGAATAAAATAAATAAAAGAATAACTAATGACGGGACTACACCTATAAAAGAAAATACAAGAAAATTCTCGACTCACTAATTGTGCCCATTCACTCCAACCTGCTCAAAATTGACTTTGCATAAACAAACTGGTCTCCAAATTGAATTAAACTCGGTTAAAAGGCTACAATTAACTTTAATTGAGCTTAAATCAACTTAATTTGGGTTAAACCCTCTTGAACTAACTTGAACCAACCTCAAATCTTATGAAATCTACCTAAACCGAGTGGTTCAACTGAATCAAACCTTATTGAACCACTTAGTCCAATTGAACTGAACCAACATGAATTCAACTTAAGGCAAAGCAATTCCACTCCCCAAATCAAACTCAAACTAGTTCAAATCTAACTAACCTTTACAACTCAAATCAACTACACATTGGGTTTAAATATAATGATTTCTTAATTGATTGCACCAAACCAATTCTTTAGCTTCACTGAACCCAAGTGTGAACCCAATCTACTTCAATTTGATTTAACCAAGCCTAACTCCAAATCAAAATGATTGAACTTAGCCAACTCAATTTGAATGAGCTTAACCAACTCAATTTGAATGAGAATACACCCAACCATTTAACACATATCATCATCCTCTAATCATGATTAACCTTTTCATAATTATGATTAATTCATCTTCAACCTCTCCTCCATTCTCAAATCACCAACATCTTCCTCCCATACACCAATCTCTATCTTAGCTTCAAACCATTATCATCATCATGATGATCATCATCATCAACAACTTCATCTTCTTCATCACCAACACTTCCTCCTCTCCAAGAAAAACAAGAGGCATCAACTCATACGCACACAAAATCCAAGTATATCAACTTAAAAAAAAACCATGAAACACTTACCCATGGATGTTCCATAGAATCTTCCCCTCCATCAAGCACCAAACTCCAACCTTCCCACATTTTTTTCCTTTTTATTTCTTCTTCCCCGCACTTTTCATAGGTTCCATTGTTGAGAAGAAGCTTATCTCTTAAACTGACCCAAATTTCCAGCCTTTTTTTTTCTCAAAAATTCACTTTCAGACCCTACTAGGAAAAAGCCTTACAAAATGTTCCCTGACAATTCACCAATGATCCCTAAATCCCAACACAGTCTTTCAAAAACTCCCTGCCAACTTATCTCTCAATCCTTAGTAATCGGAAACCCTTCAAATCAAATCCTCTTATATGTTTGTGAGCCCAAAATCTTCCATAAGCCTCACATTCAAGTCCTTATGCTTTCCACTTTGGCTAATAAACAAAATAGCCCTAATAAATAGTTCTACCACTATAAGGGTTAAGGTTTTTAGTGACAACTTTTTTTGTCACCTTGTTATTTTGCCACAAATATTAGGTTTTTTTGTGTCAAAAAAGGTAACCGACACTATTGTTTAAATTAATTGTGATAATTTATGTTTTTGTCGATGATGGAGTTGATGAGAAGATTCTGGAATCCGAAATAAACGTATAAAATAAATAAACAAGGCCTGTGATGCTATGCATTGTTATTGTAGTCTTTTATCTCATTAACAACATTCAGTTAAGTGAAAAGTATTCGCGATTCCTTAACCATCCAGGATTACCTTCGGTAACAATTGTTTGTTGTATATGATGGATACGAAAGTATCATACTCCTATGATTCAGGTTTTTTCTTTTATTTCATATGTAAAGAATAACGATCTTAATCTTACCTTACACAAAACCCTTTATATTTCATACCTATGAAAACAAATAAATTAGATTTTCAATCTACCTTCCCACTTTAAATCAAATCATTGATAATTCAATTGGATATGGTAAAGTTTGCGTTATAGTGATAATTGTGACAATTTAGTATATGTCACAATTAAATTATTACTATTAATATATTAACAATGACAAAATTTCTTTTGTGTCCAATATTTGTTACTAAAAGCATGCAAGATTTTATGTCAAAATTTTTTTGATGAGAATTATATGTAATTATGACAAGAAAAATTATCGTCATATATTGCCACAAAAATTAAATTTCTTATCCATCGCAATTATACATCTTATCTTTTGTGTCGATAATTTTGGATACAAAAAAAATTCAAAGATACTAAGGGGTTGTTTGTTTTGATGTATTTGGAGTTACATGTAACTCCAAATACATTACCAGTTCAAATCCCTTGTTTGTTTTAAGGGATTTAGTTTTTCCATTTGACTGAAAAATACATTTGACCCAGCTTATCCGTAAAAACCAAATACAGGACTTTTGAATTACACATGTGAGGATTTAGAAGTCTGATGAAAGGGATTTTTCAAATCTAGATCTTTCTCCCTCTTCTTCTCCACCATCATGCCTTCCTCGTCCTGCCCGACGCTCGATCTTCTTCTCCATGACTCTTCACATCTTCGACCTCTCTTCTTCTCCACCCTCGAGACTTTGGTATCCAACGACACTGCCCAAGCTATGCAAGGAATTTAATTTGAATCCTAAATGCTCATAGTTTTCACTTTCTTTCTTTCCCAAATCTAGGTTTCCAAGCATCACTTCTATCTTCAAACCATGTTCTTTGAATGGTTGGGGTGGTGGGGATCCTTTTGAGGTATTGACTTTCTTTTCCTTTTGTATCATGTGCCCTTTGTTTTCTTTGTTTCAAATTTTTGGTTTTTATGCATATCTCTAAGAATAAACAAAGATGGTAATACCTTGAGTAATTATGTGCCTATGGAGATTGATGGCAACAATTTGGCTTCGTTTGATTCGGAGAATTAAAGTGACTCAACTAGCTCTTGATGTAAAGGTATATGTTATTGATGGTCACAAGATTTGCTTATTTTTCTTTTCTTAAATTCTTTTTCTTAGTTTATACGATGGTTAAGAGATAATTATTTTTTTTCTTCATCTTTTTTTAATCTTCAAAGTTAGGTTTATTGAATTTTTTTCAATGATAGTTGTTTGTTAGTGTTTTCTTTTTCGATACTTTGAATCATAGGTTCAGGTTCATCATAGAAATATTTTGTTTAGATTTTGATTATGTAATTTTTTTATGATTTTTTAGCTATTGAAAATCACAAATACCAAATGCAACATGGAACATGGAACTTATCTTAATTGAGAAGAAATAATGGTATAAAAATTGTAATTAAATTAATTTTTTAAATTTTTAAAAGTATTTCATTAGATTATTATTATTATTTTTTAAATGTGCAGAATAAGTATAAAAAAAAGGAAATAACATTAAAGTCCTAACAAAGGAGACAGATTCTAGCAGAAGTTAAGGCTGTAAAGGAAAAAAGAAAATTCAAATGCATAGAGGAGTACTTCATCTCCAAATTTAGGATAATTTTATATTTTTTTAAAGGATAATTTTATTATTGTATTTTGGATATTAAAATTTTCAATTTTCAAAATTTGAATTTTATTATTTTGATGATATTTATTTATTTATTTATTTTCATATAATATTAAATACTTTATTTACTTGTGTGACAATATTTTTGCTACTAAAAATTTGTCTTGACAAAAGTATCTAAAACATAACTTTATATTTAGTTCGGTTTGACGAACTTTACTTGTACCTGAGAAGCGTTCAAGACCCAACGCTCACATATCTCACCCATGATGGTATCCCAAGAGCTCAACACGGTGTATTATAGAAGCACAGGCTCTTCTCCTTTGTAACCTGTCACAACACAAAAAGTTTCCATTAACAAGCAACACTTGCATGACATTTGGAAAAAAGCATGAGATGTGACAAACACACAAGAAGGTTGACATGAATGAGCACCTTAATAGTTATGCAGACCTTGACTTTTAGTACCACCATCACATCAAACTCCATTGCCGAAGGTTGAGATGAAGGAAAATTTTATGAAAGCGCATTCCACAGTTTAGAGTTTTAGGAAGAAGAAGAAGAAGAAGAAGAAGAAGAAGAGAATGTGGGAGAGTTGTGTGGCAACAAAAGGAAATGATAAAAAGCTACAAAGAAGATTCTTTGAATTCGTCTATACATAACACCAAGGGGGTGTTAGGATGCCAAGAGTGGATTGGGGGAGGAGTGGATTAGGAGTGACATGAGGGGTAATGAAGGAGGAGTGAGAATGAAGAATGTGTTTGGTTGGTAAGGTTTGGAGAGTGTAATTTATTGAGAATGGGAAAAGTAAAAAAAGTGAATATGATAAAATGACAATTATGACCCTCATCCATATAAATGATATTGTATATATAATAATGAGTTATTTTTAATTATATATATTTTTAAATTATGAAAAATAAATATTTAATTTTAGTATACTATAATTTCAATCTAATTTTTGGGATGAGATGTTAATATCATTAATTAGATATTAATTAATGATGTTAAATATACTGAATTATTTTTAATTATAATTTTAAAACATTGAAAAAATCTAACAAATTAATTATAAAAAATAACTACTTAAATTGATAATACTATAATTTTGTTATAAGTATTAAATTTAAATATTAATATTATTAATTAGCTAGTTATTAATGATATTAACTATAATGAGATATTTTTAATTATATTTGTGTAACACATTAAAAAAATTGAACTAATTAATTATAAAAAATAACTATTTAATTTTATAATACTATAATTTTGTTTTAAGTATTATATTTAAATATTAATATTATTAATTAGCTAGTAATTGGATAATTAATGGTATTAACTATAATGAGATATTTTTAATTATATTTGTGTAACACATTCAAAAAAATTCAACTAATTAATTATCAAAATAAATATTTGTAATAACATTGAAAATAATAATAAGATAACTTAGGGGCATATAGGACTTTTTCATATCCAGGATTGGGCAATTCGCCCAAAAGCATGGTGATTGAGACTCACTCACATGGGTGAGTCTCACTCCTTCCACAATCCCCCTCACTCCCAATGTTGTACATTCAAACAAAAGATTGTATCTAATCCCCCCTCACTCCTACTCTACGCATCCAAACACCCTCAGGCGATGTGATTTAGTGGGAGTTTGAAAATAAAATGTTTCATATTATCTGATAGGGGCATTTGTGATAATACACAAAACAGACTAATGAAGGTGACGCCGAGGACTTAAAGATAAAAAGCTTAATAAAGCAGGGATTATCTAGAATATTGCAATATTAGAGGGATTGTCTTGGAAAAGGGAAACTTTCTGAAGACTTATAAGTAACTTTCGAATGAGCCAAGTTTATATAAACTAAAGGCAACTTGAGCTTACTCAAAACTGAGTAGGATAAAATGGTTTATAATTTCACTTGATTTTAGTTTTGAGCTGAAGTAAGAATTAAATTATTCTATTAATTTAGTTTGAAACTAAAATCTTATTTTTACCCTGATTTTTTTAAATATAAACAATGTAATTTATATAACATTTTCAATGTAATAACATACTATATTATAATTTAATATATTTGTATGTTTCAAGCTATCGAGCTAGCTCGACCTTAGTTAAAAAGTTAAAATTTTCAATTGCTCTAATTAGTCATAAATAGATCAATTAAAAGCTTATTTAAAAAATAATTAGTATTTACCATGTAAAACAATGCCATATTTCTGGATCAAAGCTAGAAGATATGGTTTTTAAAGGCAATCATTCTAGGGGTACGTATACACAAGTGATAAATTACCAATATACCTATATGAAATACATAGAAACCATATTTATTTCTGTACCTCACAAATTCATATAATTACTAAACATAAAAAAAGGGTTGAAATAATTTGTTGCTTCAATTGTTTTTGATGTATATGTTGACATAGCTAAATAGTAATAACAGCAATAAGTCTCCAAAAGATAATAGTACTACTAATAATTAATATATAAACCTGTTAACACACACACATATATATGTTGACATAGCTAAATAGTAATAACAACTTAACATATATATACATATATATACATATACACACTTTTAAAAATGGTTAAATTACAATGTATCAACATAAAACTATATTTAATTATGTGGAGAATATATTCAGGGGCGGAACCAAGGGGAGCTAGCAGGGGTTGAAGCCCCCCCAATGCCGGAAGAGTGGTGATCCCACGGACTCGGTTCCGTGGGATTCTCGGTGGAACCGAGACGTGGGATCACCACAACCCCACGATTTGTAAAAGTGATGATCAGTTATTTATATTTTAAAATATGTTCAAGGGCAATTAAGTAAATTGCTCACAATTTCTTTTCCCCATCACTTTTGTCATTGTTTCCCCTTTTTCTTCATCCGAACATCTCTCTCTTCAGTTGAAGCAGCCGAGAAACAGAAGGCCGGCCATCAGTTGAAGCAACCGAGAAACGGAGGTGAACTGAGGTTTTCGTCCGTCTTTTGTTTCTGTTTGTTTGATTTTAAAGTTTGATGAGAAGATTGGTGATAAGGTTTGTTTTTGTTTTCAATTTAAGAATAATTAATGAAACATTTAGTTTATTTTATTTTATTTTTTTAAAATGTTGTTTAGATTGGATTGTGTTTGTTTTTATTGTTTCTTATTTTTGTCTTTTTCTTTTTTTAAATGTTGTTTAGATTGGATTTTCATGCAATTTTCGATCGAAATTCTACACATTATCATATATTGTTTATATATGTATCAAGACTTTGATTCTTGATTCAAAGTGTATATTAGTCAATTCTGTATTTGATGATCACATGCGGTAATCGAAAATAAATTGCAAAAGAATGCGTAAAGAAGTCCATGGCCCCCTAATAAAATTCGATTCTATTCATGCATCTTCTTGTCACATGGAACTACTTGTATTTAAAAATTTCTGAAGAAATGGAGTTCTTTGAGCCTTTTGCTGATGCTTCACATGAATTATAAAAAATTGGTTTACAAGAGACAAGTAATTTTTTTTTAATATGCTTGTTTCAAAACCAGCAACCATTAGCAACCATATGCAAGTTAAATATGCTTCTTTTAAAACCACTAACTATGTGAAACCATATTAATGGTTATGCAAACAATGCCATATTAAGGCTATCTTAGACAAACTTAGTTTGTCGATCATGTTTGTCAAGTTTGCAAATGTACAATTCTTCATAGTGTTATCCATTTTTTCTCATTCACTCTTTTTTCAAATCCAAGGTCTTGTTGATTTTGAGAAAATCATCAGCACCTTCATGAACACTTGGTTAAATTTGCCAGGAAGGTTATTAATATTACAAATTTACAAGCATCTAAAAATGGCTCTTACCTTGAACTTTGTCATTCCATTTGGTAATCACCGTTGAATATATTATCAGGGAATAATTAAGCTTAAAGAAGCAAGGAAGTTCAGAGGTGAAGGGATGCCACTGCATTTGAGTAACAAGAAAGGAGATTTGTGATTCAAATTGTTGGCCAAGTCGGTACAGCAACGCCTAAAAGCCACCGTTGAAGTATGAGAGGTTTGTTATTTTTAAATTCTATGATTTAGATTTATGATAACTTGTAAACTCAAGTATCAACCAAGTAGTTTTTATACGTGTTGTATTTACCTATTGAAATATTAAGTACATGTTTCTAATGGTTAATATTATTTGATTCCAATTTGTTATTCTATCTAAATGTTATGTAAATTTTTAGTCAATGTCAGTGAAGTTGAGGCACTCGCTTTGAGCTGCATTCAAAAAGCATTAGCAATTCCCTAGTGTTGTTAATAGTCCTAATGTTGTTATTAATATATATATATATATATATATATATATATATATATATATATTTGTAGAGAATGGAAAATATCAATGAGATACACAGTTTGGGTACAGAAGTATGGGAAATTGATGAGCATATATATAATGCAAGGGAATTTGAGTCAGAGAAAGAAAATGAAGATCAACCTTTGGAAGAAAAATGAAGTCCAAGAACAAAAATGAAGACCAAGAAGAAGATAACAATGAATATATTACTCGATCATCAAGAAGATATTTCTCTCAAACCATATGTTGGCATGGTGTTTGATTTCCGTGGATGAGGCTTGTGAATTTTTATAATAGCTATGCATACAGTAAAAAGGGTTCAGTGTGAGAAAAGGTGCAATAAGAAAATCTGAGAAAAATGGTAGTATTATTGGTTGGCGTCTGTATTGCTCTAAAGAAGGTTATAGAGAAGAAAGATTTAAGAAGAATGAAGCCAACAAGAAGAAACATCGGGGTGAAGCATCGCCGTGGTTGCAATGCTAGACTTTTTGGTAAATAAAGGCATAGATGGATCATGGGTTGTTTCCATGTTTGTTGAGGAGCACAATCACATATTAGCAACTCCAAGAAAATGCCATCTTTTGCCATCACATAGAAGAATTGATGAAAGTCAAAGAGGGTTGATTGATAAAATGAGTCAATCAGGCATCAGAACAAATCTTATGATGAAGTATTTTTTAGAAGAATCTCAAGGAAGCCGAAATGTTGGATTCATAGAGTTAGATGCAAGAAATTATATGCGCACTAGAAGAAAAATAGAATTTTTTGTTGAAAATTCACAAAGGTTGTTAGATTACATGAATTCAATGCAAATAAAGAACCCTCATTTTTTTTTTATGCAATCCAACTAAATGTGGATTTGAAAATTGACAAGCATATTTTGGAGTGATGCAAGGTGTCGAATGGATTATAGCTACTTTGGAGATGTAATATGCTTGGATCCAACTTATGGAACAAATAAATATGGAATGCCATTTATTCTAATTGTAGGTGTTAATCATCATCTACAAACTGTATTATTTGGGTGCGCACTTGTTTTAGATGAAACAAAATATTCATTTATTTGGGTACTTGAGAATTAGTTGCAAGCAATGAAGGGATGTCATCCGAAAGTTATTCTCACTGATCAAGATTCAGCTATCACCGGTGCAATTGCACAAGTCTTACCAAGAACTATTCATCGATATTGTTTATGGCATATTTTTCAAAATGCTAAAAGGCACTTTAGTAGACTGTTCAAAAGGGGATCCAAGTTTGGCAAAGATCTATCTTATTGTGTCAGGTTTCCTGAAACCATTGAAGATTTTGAAAAAAAGTGGAATGAATTATTTGCTAAATATGATTTGAAAGAATGATTGGATGTTGAGAATGTATAGGAAGCGACAACAGTGGGTTCCTGTATACTCGCGTGATTATTTTTGTGCAGATATGTCCACCACTCAACGAAGTGAAAGTATAAACAAATTTTTCAAGGGGTTTTTGAGCAGAAAAATGATGTTAATGGATTTTGTTCAAGGTGTTGAGAAGGCACTAATCAGACGTCGAGAGAAAGAAATTTAAGCTGACTTCAAAATGAATAATGTGCATCCATCTTTAATGCTCCATATGGCCATTGAAGAAGAAGCAAGTAAATTATATGCACCAGCCATGTTTGCAAAATTCCAAGAAGAATTACTTGGTAGTCTTTGTTACAAGTGTGAAAAAATTGAAGAGAATGAACGTATAACTGTATATAAATGATGGATCCCAGATAGAGATGTTAGACTTGTTAAAATTTGCTTTGCATCAAGTCTTCTTGTGAGTTGCACTTGTTATAAGTTTGAGTTTGATGGGCTATTATGTCATCACATACTTAAGGTATTCATTGTGGCTAATGTGGATAATATTCCAAGAGAATACATGTTAAAACGTTGGACAAGAGATGCAAAATATGGGAAGGTTTTTGATGAAAATGACCAATATATAGAAGAAGACCGTCAAGGACATTTAACACTCAGATACAGTAGTCTTTCACATGAAGCATCAGACATTGCAACCAAGGGGTCTTGCTCTATTGAAGTTTATAAAGTGGCTATGCATTGGTTGAGGAGGACAAGGGAAGAGTTTGAGAAGGCAATTAAAATAGCAACAATGGAGAGGGATCATCACAACAAGCAATTACATCAACTGAAGTAACAATCCATGACCCACCACTAGCAAAATTTAAAGGAAATGGCAAAAGGAAGAAAGCATTTTGGGAGAAAAATCACAAGAAGAAGAAGAAGTCCAAAGTCGTTGATGATGGACTTAAGGTAGTTAGTTACATTGAAATGTTGCTTAATGTTCTATCATGTTTCCTTTTTTATTTTATTTTAGTTTTTCTTTGAAACTGTGTTATGTGAAATAACACATTTTACTTGTGTTATTGATCTAGGGACTTGCATTGAATGGTCAAGAACTGTTAGGGCATGCCATGAGACTAGATCTTGCCAATGAAAGTGTTTCTTATCCACCAACCAATGGGTGAATTGTCTTTTATCTTGTTTGGCAGTGATAATGTAACATCTTATTTGGCAGTTCTTACATTTTTGTTGTATTTTTTTCCATGTAGGTAAGAAGATTAACTATTATTAAAGCTTCTAATGGGGCAATGAGACGATATGATGGAGTTGCATTGGGTAATTACTGTGTCTACAAATCTTTGGTACACTTGACATTTGTTTAGACTTTTATCATCAACATCACCAGACCCAATATCGACATTTTTACATTTTTTTAGAAATCTACATATTGATTTTATATTTTGTCTCATTGATTGCTTGCAGTTCTGGTGACAAATGTTCCTTTGGCTGTATGGTTCAAGAAATTTCATCAGGTGTGTTGCTTATCAATCAAATTCATGCTGCTTTGAGTTGCCAAAGCAAAAGACATCTTCACTTGATGTTCATTGAGGCATTCCCGTTGTTAGTGTCTTTTGATGTTAACATGTTGTACTACTTTAAATTCCCAGACCGCATTTATGCGTTGCAATCACTATCTCTAAATAAGTATGCAGCTATAAAACTGTTGTAGATCATTGAACTTTCCAGGCAGCTACTAAAATCCATGGTATCAACCATGCCATAAAAGCTGCAATTTTCTAAGTAATGTTGATTGCCTGGGCTGAATGCCATCTTTGTTCTTGTTCTCCATTTGCATTTTGGCATCTGAAAAGACTAGTGATTATTTGCTCACAATTGACAGCTAAACTTGGTAAAAAAACAAATTACTGAATTAAAAGTAATCAAGAGTTTTTACAGGAGCAAAAACACAACAGTGAAAAAGTTAAAAAGTATGAAAACTTTCAAATAGAAAGAAAGTTTGATTTATTGTAAAAATACGAGTTACATTTCCTAGAAAGCAAAAACAAAAAGGAACTTAAGAGAGGCATGAATATGCAAGAGCCTTCTCCTCGAAAAGTTCCTCAGCAGTAGCATCCAATTTCTTTCTCGGAAAAATTCATCAATGCAAAGACACGAAAAAGTTACTGAAAATGCAAATTGAGTGCTAAATAGGTTTTTGAAAAAGTATGCAGACGACAAAGTTGCAACAATTGGCAACAAACTTGGTAAATTCAATGCATGACTAAGGGTAAGGTTTGACAACTTCATAGATAACTTAATAGTAATGCCGAATATTCAAGTAGCACGGCAATTATAGGAAAGAAGGGAATTTGAATGAGCAGATTGATCAAACATGAACCTCCCAAAATCCCTTCAGGAAAGTGTTAACAAATTTAATCTATCTCATTGCATGAAAATCCAATCTAAACAACATTAAAAAGAAAGAAAAAAGACAAAATAAGAAACAATAAAACAAACAAAAACAATCCAATCTAAACAACATTTTAAAAAATAAAATAAAAATAAACTAAATGTTTCATTAATTATTCTTAAATTGAAAACAAAAACAAACCTTATCACCAATCTTCTCATCAAACTTCAAAATCAAACAAACAGAAATAAAAAACGGACTAAAACCTCAGTTCACCTCCGTTTCTCACCGCTTCAATCGATGGCCGGCCTTCGCTTTCTCAGTCGCTTCAAGCGAAGAGAGAGATGTTCGGATGAAGAAAAAGAGGAAACAATGACGAAAGTGATGGGGAAAAGAAATTGTGAGCAATTTACTTAATTGCCCTTTGAACATATTTTTTAAAATATAAATAACTCGATCATCACTTTTTACAAATCGTGGGGTCGTGGTGATCCCATGTCCCTCGGTTCCATCGAGAATCCCACGGAACCGAGTCCGTGGGATCACCATTTTTCAGGAAATATAATATTTTATGGTTTTGATTTTTCAATACTTAAATTAATGTAAAATAAAACTGCTTTAGACACATAAAAGTATGTAATGTAGTTGTGCTCGAGTTGTTAGTGGGTCTAGCCATAAAGCATGCTATCCTAACTCACCCAAGTTCAAATCCTCTTTGGTGCATGTATTTTTTTCACATTTTATTTTTTAATTTAAAAATTACTAAGATTTCAAAACTTGTATTATATTGGCATATTATTCTTCATCTAAAATAATTATTTTATTGAATTATTTTTTTATTTTTTATTTTTTATGTTTGCCTTTAGGCTTCAACCCCTCCTACCATCGAGTCCTAGTTTCGTCCCTGAATATCATTTACCTTTTTAAAGAAATATTTTGATATTTTAAACTTTCATGAATATCAGACGTGTTGATTGAGAATTGTGGGCTAGCCTCCAGTAACTATCATGTAGTATGATTGAAAGGTCTGAAGTTCAAGCCTTTCAATTAGCATTGTACTTGGTCCCGTGTGGAAGTTTTGCGTGAGAAATATCTCTCGTCCTCCCTTCTAGGGTTGCATGGTAAAGGAGTTTATCCTTAGGAGATCATTCAAACCACCGTAACTAGTGCATTGCTGAATTTGCTTGTCCTTTAATTTGGTGTTTGTTGCCTTTGTAAAAAAAACGTGTTAATTAATTTGCTTATAACAAATATTTTTTATTTTTATTTTAATATTTATTTATTTATTCTAGGTCTTTGACCCATAATAGTTTTCTAACAACAGTTCTACACTTGTCTGGAGAGGAAGGCATAAAAAAGTGCTCGGTTAATGATAGATCTATTTAACTATAACGACTTAATTAGCAAATTTCTATCTACTACTTGGACAAGCCCTCTTTATTTTTTTAAATAATTAAGAAAATATTGACAATAAAAAAATGAGTGAGAAATGTTTATAAAAAATAAAAAGTGTGAAATAAAAGTTTTATGTGCCTCGTTTATATCTGAAAATATTCTTTTAAAATATCAACCATTTTGACTATTGAATTAAGATTATATTTGTTGAACGTTATATTAGAGACTAAGGGATAAATCGAGCATTTTATTTATGTTTTTAATTTCAGGAACTTTTCGAAAGTCCATTATGCATATGTACGTATGGTTTCACATGAGAGTGCACATTTTCATAAATCTCAGCAATTTTAATGAATAATGTTTCTTTTTATGCGTTGTGATTTCCAATCAATAAAGAGATAAAAATAAAGAGTTAGGTCATTAAATAAAACAAACAGGACTTAATCAATCAGTGGATTATAGAAGAGCTTGTCTTATTGTTTTTAGTATTATTATTATTTTTTTATGAATCGGTGACAAGCACTCCACGGGATTGTCGTGAAGTTTGGGGGACATATTGATAAAAAGATGCACCATAGTTTACAAGCCTTCTAAAAAAATTCATTGACATGCAAATAAAAATTGATGATCAATTTATTTTTTAAATTTAGTATCTGATATATATATATAGTGATTTACGTTATTACAAGGTGATTTTTTATAAGAAAATAAAAATTGATGATCAATTTATTTTTATGTTTATTATTTTTGAGTGATTTACGTTATCCATAATCATCAAAAAAAAAAAAAAAAATTTATTTTATGTTTTCAAAGTTAATACCCAATTTCTTTTGTTGACATATTAAAAAAAATTAAGTTTAGAATGATAGAAAATATTTAGAAAGAGTCTGATTCCATTTTAACAACAAAATAAAATAAAAGTACAGTTAAAAGAGCAGTTTTTCAAATCTCTTCAGTTTCTTGTATAACACTGAAAAAAATTAATAAAACTATCTTCTAGATGATGGTTTTTCAATTAAAATTAAGAAAAATTACTTTATAAGTCCCTGAAAAGTTTCAAACTTCCCATTTAGTCCCTCTAACCTTTTCCATATTCCATTAAGTCCCTCTTTTTTTCAGCCAAGTTTTTTTTAGTCCCTGGTGTTAATCAGTCAGTTACGTGAGTGGGAAAATGTCACAAATGCTATGTGAGATGAAAAAGCAAAAGGTGGATGGACTTTTCCCTCAAAGTTTTGTTACATTAAATATGATGTATGGTCATATCTTTTTTTGAAAGCTTCTCTGTCAGAACTTTATGCTTTTTTCACTCCTTCTAATTCTTCTTGAACTTCTTTTACCATCTTATTTGGGTTGTCGGTGGAGAATATCAATATTTCAACTTCTTTTTCAGTTGCCGGTGGAGAATATCAACACTTCAACTTCTTCTTTTCATCTTCTTTTTCAACATGTAAGTTTGTTCTCTTGTTCCTTCTTCTTCTCCATGCTTTCGTGGTTGTGGAATCTTATAAACATTTTGAAATTTCATGTAGGTGTCATCAACAATGGAAAATTTTTATGATGTGGCATGATACAAAGGAGAAAGACATGTTATTCAATTCACAATCTTAAGTTCAAGGGAGACAGTCATAGGTGAGAGATATGTGCATGTTGGGCCCTTGATGTTTCTCAAGTGAGAGTAAAGTTCGTGACACCTGATGCATACATAACGCTTTGCCCAATTAAGTCTGAAGCGGATTTTCAATACATGTGTCATATATATCATACTTTCAACCAATTTGTTTATATATTTATGTATATATTTCATACTTTCAACGTATATACCATAACTCGTGTTTCTTGATCCCATCAAAAAAACAACAATGACTGTCATTATTGGTTACTTTTCATTTATATATTCCTACAAATTAGACGTCTTTACCATGTATTACAAACATTCCCCGTGTATTATTAGCTTTTCCTGTGTATTATTATTGTTTCCTATGTATTATTAATTATTACTGTGTATTATCTAACATTCATGTGTATTTTGTGCCATTTCTATTTATTGCCACGCAGGGAGACCTCATATGACATTAACCCCAATGACAATACTTTTCTCTTCCAACATCCTCCTTCTGGGTGAGATATGCACAGCTTTGGAATGCCAATGGCGACTGCATGCCTCCAAAGAAGGAAATGCAGACATGTTCCGGCTGAAGACAATACAAGCAACTCACATTTACTGGTAGGGGGCATCGCAGTATGACAACGCATCTAAAAACACGACAAATTGCGGGACCACGGGATTCGTTGATTGTACAAGTGTGCTTGGATGGGGATGAAGGTTGCCAGTCCGCCATTCATGGTAGTGAGATTAGTAGCTATGATTTGCTTCTCTGGTATGCAGATAAAGTGGGCGAGATGAATCCTGGTAGCATTATCACCATTGATAATGACGGTGAGTGGTTTAAGTGTGTTTTTTTTTTAAATTCTTTTAGGGCTTGTTTGTTAGGGTTCAAGCATGGGTGCAGGCCATTACTTTTTATTGACGGAACTCATTTATTGCACAAGTATGGGGGGATTCTCCTAATGATAACAACCAAAGATGGCAACGATGGTTTGTTTCATGTAGCATTCACTTTAGTCGACAACGAAACTAATGAGAACTAGACTTGGTTTCTTGTTAGGCTTAGATAGGCCTTGTTTGGTCAAGACGACTACGATAAAATTATAATATTTATCTCGGATCGATCCAAGGGTCTAATCAACGTTGTACTGTGAGTCTTCCCGTCATCACCTCATAGTTATTGCCTACGACACTTGGAGGTGAACTTCATGAAGACCAACACTAGACTTGGGAAATCGTTGAGAGAGCAGTGTCGGTCGATAATCGTCAAAATTGCGTACGCGCATGCTTGGTTGCTTCAGAATTTCGACGTTAATCATTGGTCGAACTTTTTATTTAAATGAATGCGATGGTGCGAGATGTACTCCAATGTGGAAAAATCCTTCAATATCTGGATTAAAGAAGCGGCCATCTACCCGAACAAGCATGGTCGATTCTATAAGGTTATTCTCTATATACACCTACAAATATTTCCTATGTAGTGTCGTTCATTACTGTGTAATTACATGTGTTTGCGTGTACTTTTTTTTACGTTTCTGTGTAATATATTTTGTTCTTATGTGCAATATGCATTACTGTGTAATAAATTCGGTATGTATTGTGTTCATCCGCAGGTTTAAACTTATGAATATGCTAGCCGACAGACGTGAACAATCAAACAAGTGAGATACACACCTTTGCCCTGAGATACACATGAAGGTTGAACAAATTATTGAGGACAATCATTTGCTAAGGGTGGGTAGATCCACTAAAGACAAGTACAAAGTCGTTAACAACCACAATAGTGTAGTCAACCTCCAGTTTTGAGGTTTCTCCTACTGAAGATGGGAAGCATATGGTCTACCATGCAAGCATGTATGTGCCGCGATCATGCAAACAAACACAAATGTGCACTGTTACGCAGAAACTTCACTGTCGAATGGTATTAGCGTGTGTATGCTAACCCAATATACCTGATTCCAAACAATGATAAGCCATCTGAGGACAAGCGTGAGCTTCAAATTCGGCTGCCAATTTCAAAGAAATGGCCCAGGCGTCCAAGAAGGAAGATAATTGATTTACAGGCCCTCGATGGCGGTGATTTACATTGTTGCGATGTCATCAAGCAGGTCATAATCGTAGATCATGTAATGCAGTCATAGTGGACTGAGCGGATTATCCATAATGTGAGTGGATGTTATTTGTTTTTATTTTTACCATGAACTGTGTATGTTTTGATGTTGTTGTGTAATTGACTAGATACTTGTGTATTAATTCCCTTTCTTGTGTATTGTTTCAGTCTTGTGTGTAGTAATTATATAACCTGTGTATTATTTCTGTTGAGTGTGTAGTAGTTTTATTTCCTGTGTATTATTTCCTTTTGGTGTGTGTTATTTCTGTTTAGTGTGTATTGAGTTTGTTTCCTGTGCATTACTTTCGTTTGATGTGTATTATTTATGTTTTTCTATGTATTGTCCGTATTATCATGTTTAGCATTCCATTTGATATGCATCATTTGTTGAGTACATTTCAGATTTACAACCGATTTTGTAATCACAAACAACAATGTTAATCACTTACAAACAACAAAAAAATGACAAGTAATAATATGGATATTGTAGTTCTTGCAATGTTAATGTTTACATTAGGTACTGATATTAGAGTTCGAGATTTATCTCAGGTTCGGCATTTAAGTCTACCGTTGTTTCCTCCATCATGTATAATATACACTATTAAAATTAAGAAAAGCTTAATTTATTTTAGTTAGTAAGCATGGACCAATTCTTCAAAATTATAAGAAAATAAAACCAAATTGCAAATTCAGTAATTCTTCAAAAATTGTGGAAAAGATTAATATATATTTTGGATTTTTTTATGAATAACGGTCTAGTTAGATATGAAATGGAGTATTTTTCTTATGAAGTTGAATAAATCATAATATCACTAATAAAAATTACAAAAAAATATAGCAAGTTAGCATGACAAGAAAGAAGCAAAAAAAATTGGGATAGATTATTAGTTGTGATTGGTATTTTTACAAAATAAAATAAGTTTTATTTAAAAATATTTTAAACAGTTAAACAAAATATCTTTCTATTTCACCACCTATGATGGGTCGGTTTGCTTATAAAATAAAATAATTTTTTATTTAAAATATTTTGAAACAATTTAAAATAAAAAAATATCCCTACGTATGCACAAATCGATAAAATGTATATAAATTAAAAAAACTACTAAAGTCAATCATATTATCTATCAAAACTATGATGCCAAAAAAAAGTGTAGGTCCATCCTTGGAGTTTTTTTTCAAATGGTTTTCATTAATTTAAATAACTTTATTTTAGAATTATAAAAGAATTATTATTTATAATATAAGTGTTCTACAAGATATTAACCAACTTAAAAACAATTCTATTAATTAATTATAAAATAATAATTAAATATTATTATAAATCATCTTATTCTTTAAACAAAATTAAAATACTATAAATTTATTAAAAACAATTCCAAAAAGGGTTCTTTTCGTCATTTCATCCTGTTGAGGAGATGAAAAAAGCCAAGGTTTCAGCTTGAAGTAATTTCCTATGTTATATAACAGCTCCATAACCTCAATTAAGTGAAAATGGGCTTAAAAAAAGAAAAAAAGAAGAGATTTATAAGGAATCCCAATACTTGCAGGAATTTATTGGGGATTATGCAAACTGTGGAGAGATTTTTTAATACTTTTTTGTTAAAATTATAATAGAAATAATATTTAAATAGATTTTGTAATACATCTTATATACAAACTAAATGACAGAAGGCAAACCAAAACAATATATTTTTTTTTATTATTTTTTAATATTATAAAACCCTTTAATAAATAGTGAGAGTTCCAATCAAAGTGATGAGTATTCGAGAATATGATGTCTGTAAGATAGTGAGTGATTACTGATGAGTGCTCATATACACGAACCCCGGCCTAGCCATTCATTTTGGAAAAAAAACATATTCATATATTATTTATATTCTTTTATATAGCAATATGGAGAATAAGAAAATTTTAAAAATGCCCATTTTTATTAAGAAAAGATTTCTTGAAAATGGGATCGGTCCCGGTAACGGAGTGACACGTGTCATTGACGCCGCGAAGACGGAGTTGACGGCCAAAACCAAGCCACGTCTCCGGTCCAGTCCAGTCCTGACCAACCAAGGCGCCTCCTTGCGGTGGTCGTGGACCCCACCCAGCTCACGTGTATGGCTGGTGAATCCGGTCGCGGATGCGGGTCCAATTTCACCCACACCCGACCCGTTAGCTCTTCCTCTCTCTTTAGAGCACGCCGCTAACCTCTCCTTCTAGATCGGCGTCATTGCTCCTCCTTCTTCTGCTCCTTGGAATGAGCCATGGCGGTGAGTTCCAGACGCCTCACTGCTCCTCCTCCCTTCAACCTCAAGATCAAGAGGATCGCCGTTGCTGCTCCAGCTTCGCTTCCTGCGCAGCAGCAGCAGTTCAGGGTGAGAAGGTTCCTGCCTGGGGTTCGTTGTTGCTGCAAAGAGCCCGAGTTCTTTAAGGTTAGTAAAGGGAAGAGGAATGCTGCTTCTGAGAAGGGGGATGATTGGTGGAGTGAGCCGAGGAAAGGGTCTAGCCCGAGAAGAGTTCGCGCCCGTGCCATGCCTGCTCTCCCTTTCCCTTCTTCTCGGTTCTTATTTTTTTCCTGAGTTCTTAATCTTTTGTTTTTTTTGTTTTTTGTATGTCTGATAAGTCTGAAATGCTAGCATCTTGGTTTAAGTTGAATTCTTAGTAAATAGGAGGCGCGATTATGATAGCAAATGGGATTTTTATAAAATCTTTTTTGTCATACAAAAGGGAATTTTTAAATATGAAGAATAATTTACTTTAAAGGTTTTTTCATCAGCTCTGTTGAACTTTTGCTGTTGTGTTTTGATAGAAGCATTTTACTTGTATTTCCCTTGGCTCAAGTCTGTGTCTTGCTTTTCCTGCAAATCAAGAATTAACAATTGTGGGGATATTGGAGGATGGCTTGTGTGACCATCATTTGAAGCGTTTCTTATTTGTCAAAGACAACTACTTTATTTTATAATGAACAAAAATTTTAATGTATAGGAACTTTACTGAACATTTTCAAAGGACAGTAATGAACAGTATGTTCAAATATAGGCATTTTATTCTGTTTTAAGAATGTATAGTTATTATAAGAAACTTTTCTTTCTAGCTATATTCTGATGTCCTTTAGACTAGTGCCTTGCTTTTATATTTAGTGTGTAACTGTGAACTTTAATTTTGTAGCTCAAAAGGTATGTCAAAA
This sequence comes from Dioscorea cayenensis subsp. rotundata, assembly GCF_009730915.1. Classification (NCBI taxonomy): domain Eukaryota; kingdom Viridiplantae; phylum Streptophyta; class Magnoliopsida; order Dioscoreales; family Dioscoreaceae; genus Dioscorea; species Dioscorea cayenensis. The sequence continues at coordinate 9,690,789 of NC_052472.1, read as the reverse complement.
CAACAGGACTTCTACCCTAGGTGCAGTCCAAGAAATTATTCTCCTCAGTCTCGTGATACCCCCCCGAAGAGAGGTTTGTTTGAAACTTATGATAAACCCACTGATGATAAAGTTTTTTTCCTACCATATACTAAGAAGTTAAATATATCTTCTTTTGAAGAAATGATGGTAAGTTGATTTTAGTTTAACTCAAGCTGGTTCTATGATTTTTAATTTGGTTTTGCTCATTTTGTTTACATTACTCTGCTTTCACCCTTGTCATTTGAAATACAAAAGAATAAAAATTCAAAAGTAACTAATGATTAGGAATGTGTATAGGTAAAGGAAATTAGTGTTAAAAATTTTAATCAACATTTCAAGGAGCATCTATGCTGAACAAGGCTAGTTTGTCCACATTTGTTAATTTGCCTTCATGTGTGGATTTCCATTATGTTGAAGAAAGAATAAATAAATATGTGTTATGCTACCAATATGAATAATTGTATTGTTGAAAGGGATAAGAACCTGCTACATTTTTTCAGTTATTATAATGGGAATTTGATTAATTTTGAAGAATGCCTAGTTAGGTGAGATATTTCACTGTTACCTTTCAATTTGAATTTTTGGCTGTTAGTCTTTTTTTATTATTTTTCTTTTCTAATTTATAAGCACAATGGCCCCTAAACAGTAACTATTAATAAATTTTCTAGTTTTAAATTTGTGTTCTAAGAAAACATCATTGTTTCTTGGCATCTTCTTATAGACACTGGTATTGCTAGTGAGAAGGATTGGGGGATCAACTTGCTTGATGAGCATGTAAATGAGGTTGGCACTAATGAAGATGGTAGCACTTGGTACCGAGAAAGTGGGGAAGACCTTGGGGATAATGGGTATAGGTGCCGGTGGGCCCGAATGGGTGGTCGATCTGCTGATGGGTCCTCAGAATGGAAAGAAACTGTAAGTACCAACTATTACTTGTTTGATTGTTGTGGATTGAATATTTACACTTGATCTTATTCTTTTTACTTATCAACAGAAGTAATGATATTTTGCCTTAAAATGTTAAAGCCATCTTGTTATCGCCTTCTAAATCATTATATAATGTATTCTGACTAATGCATTCTGACTATTAATTTTGATTGTACATATTGCCAGGCTTTCAAATTTTATTTGTTTACCCGTACAATGGCTACTTAATGATGTCCTTTAGATTAACACATGAACTTTATTGTGCATAAATGAAATGTTCTCTTTTTGCATTGAAAAGGATAATAATACCTTTTATGTTGAATTTATCTCAAGTCAACACAACCTGAGCAGTTAAAAATTTAATATGACGTGAAACATTCAGCATGTGGAGATGTGCATTTTGTTTTAATGATTGTTGGATAGCATGTTTCTTCATGCAAGGAATGTCCACAGTGTTCTACTTGGATCAAAGGGTGCCCTCTCTCCGGCGTTGGACTTGGCATTTATCTAATACTTATAAGTGGCTCATATATTATAGTTTTGAAATGTGATTGAAGTGGTGTTGGCTTTAAATCCAAGACACAGTTTGCAATTACTAATATTAGCATGCTGTTCTATCCAAATAGTCCTTTTGTATGAAGATGATTTCTCACTTGAGCTGTGATAACTGATATTACCTAATTGTGCTGGCCAAAGCATCTGACCAGGTAATGTAACGAAGCCTTGTATATGTTGCTGATTTTATGTATTTTTATGGCTGTGGGTCCATGGTTGAACTTCAATATTCACCCAATTTTCAACAGTTTTGCTGAATTCACCTGGCTGAGTTACTGAGTTAAAGTTTAATTGTTTTATTTCTTTGAGATTTTTTATTGTTCCGTGTATTTATTTATTTATTGAACCAGGAGAAAATGCATTTCATCAAGAGATCTAAAAAGATCTTATTGAGTTTTGATATTATGAAATTCTTCTGTATAATGCATATGCATACTAAGATATCTTGATGGAAGATTGCTGATGAATTCTCAATCATGATATCCCTAGCTTAGCATCTTGGCATTCCTTCAAACTGATCCTTGCTATGCCTTATTCCTATCTTGCTTGACATACTCTTCCTATTTCATTAGATTGTATCCCCTTGGAACTTTGGCAGATACTGACATTAAAGTTTTGTCTAATCCATCTAATTTACCAATCAACCTGTAGGGTAAATAATAGATATATGTATCAGTTTATTGGTGTGGTGGGCATTAATTCATTTAATTCTGTTGGGCCACTACCCATTCTTCCTTTCCAAATGGCAAGTTTCTTACAAAATTTTCAATATGAAGTTGGCTATCCTGTTACTAAGTTGAATATTTCAGAGACCAGGTCTGACTTACAAGTAATTGTATATGTGGACTTTTTCACTAAATTATCAACAGCCACATCATTAACAAAACAAACATGTGCACACTTGTGATTGAAGAAAGTCATCTGCATAATTTAAGTAAGTTGAAAAATCCTTTCACATCCCCTAAATCAGTAATTACCTTTTGTAACTGCAACTCAGGATTTTAGGGAGTTTTGAACACACAGTTCAATAAGTGTATAGGCAACGAGTATTTTGGGCACCTTTATGTGTCAATAAGAGTAATGAAAACATGAGTAAATTTGTTCAGAGTGGTTTTACTATGTTTAAGATTGTCAAACACTTGCTTTAAATTTCCACACAACATATCCCATAAGTTTTAAAGGAAGAGCACGGAAAAACTATTCAATTCTGGTGCTTTCCTCACGATGCGTGTTTCAAACAATTCTTTCACTCCAGTGGAGGAAGGAATTTCCAAATAGCATCCTTTTGTATAGTAGAATGAATCTAAATTCATTGAATTAAACTCATGTTGGATCTTTGAGAAATTTATTTAACTTCAAGCTTCTCACTGAACCTGTTTGGTTCAGCTAGATTAACATGACAACAATTGCTATTTTTGCATTTGCAAGTATTTTGGGCATTCTAAAATTGTCCAATTTGGTACTTCTGGAATATGATGGAGTTTGCAACATTTGTTTAGAGCATTGACATGAAGGTATTGAAGGTTTGAGCTCTGTTCTACACAATTATTATTGATCAAATGACAGTAGCCATTCAAGCATAACATAGGAGCTTTTATATATTATTTTGAGTCAGTTTAATGCTAAATCAGTATCTTATTAAGTTACTTTCTTTGATTTTCTTCACAGTGGTGGGAGAAAAGTGATTGGACTGGATATAAAGAATTAGGTATGCTATTTAATTGACCAGCATCCTATAGCAATTTTTCTTGATGATATATTTTACAACCAGCTGAGTGATTTTGCTCTTACTGTATGTGCTCAATCAAGTTTTGGCCAAATGTTTTTATTCTCAACTTGAACTGAAAGAGGCCACCCCTGGCTATCTGCAAGATAATTCACATATAATAATTGATAGATATAATAATAACGCCAGGACATTTAATTAAATACCATGGGTAGCTAATGTATTAATAACTGTTCATTGATATTTAATTTCCTTACATCTGTGTGTTTTTCCACATATTTAATGCACTTTTTATTTTCATCCTTTTGTGTTTTTACAAATAAATTTAAAACATCTGAAACCTTATGTGACTGAACCAAAATCTGAAATGGATTATAAGACCTTGCTATGAGTGAAAAATGTCATAAATAATGAGATCATGGATGATTAGTGCTCAATCTCATCTCTGACCCTATATAGAGTAATCTCAGAAATAAGAATATGGCCGCCATCACTGTGGGCTATTTCATAAAGCAATACACTCTGCATATCCCTTCCATTCAATTGTTGAGACTGTTTTATTTTAATTTCTGAGTTATACGATCAATATCACTAATGAAAGTCACTGGTATTTCACACACACACACACACACACACATAAATATATATATATATATATATAAAGTTCTGTTGTTGTGCTTTTGCTTCATAGACTCTGTTGCATATTATTTACAACAAATTTGGACTTAACTTTGAGTTTGAGCAACCTTTCTATGATATTGTTCAGATCATCCAAGAGATATATTTCATACATCTTGTAAATATTAGAACATACTGTACAGCTTGTGTTGCGGGGAATTAACGCTTCAATGTTACCCTTTAGTCCGGGCTTGAGTATAGTATAATGAAGATTGTAATTCGGTATATCTTTTTCTTTTGAATGATCTATTTTCCTCTCCAAGAGTATTGCCACCTACACTTTAAATAATAATACAAAAGGATGATTATTTATTGCAAAATATCCAATTCTATTTTTATCATATGTCTATCATATTCTTATATCATCATTAATTATGTATAGGTGCAGAAAAATTTGGAAAAAATGCTGAAGGAGATTCATGGTGGGAAACATGGCAAGAAGTTCTTTACCAGAATGAATGGAGGTATATAATCTATGTTGGACTTGCATGGATATCAGATTCTTGAATTCATATTTTCAGTGTCAGCCAGGATTATTACCATCATATGCCATCTGAGTTCTCAGATGACAAGCTTTTATGTAGTATGTATTAGATGCAAGCAAAACAAATTTTCCATGCTTGATTAAACCAAAAGATAGAGCTACTAGGATGAGAGGGCCCACGCTATGAGAGGTTTGGAATAGCATATGGAGGGAATCTCTAGTATTCTGATGCATTGGAATGTTTATGATCACATCTTTTATGGCCTCTCAAACAAATTTATCAAATTCTTCCAAGCTCCAAGCTCCAATTAATTTTGAAGATTTCCTAAAAAAAGTAAGGTAACTTTATCTGCTAAATAGTTCTTCTTTCTGTCTACTTCATCATATGAAGGTTCCTTTGTTTTGGTAGTGTTCAAAAAGATCAGAGCTTTGAAGAATTTGATTTGTTCGAGAAGCCTTTAAAGATGTGAATCATGTGATCATAAACTGTCTGATGCATCCAAATACTGGACACTCTCCTGGTAGCAAGGAGAAAAGGCTCTTGAACTAAAAATTTGTGTTCATTTCTCTTCTCGTGCTGTTCCCAACTATCCTTTTTTTTAATTAACCATTGTGGGACTACCAGCTAAGTTAACATACAATGGTTATATCTTTTTCTCTTAACCTACTCTTCGTATTTTTTATTTTGTATTTCATGTTTCTCTCATATGATGCACCTATTTTTTTGATGTCTTCATCTAAACCTTTTCATCCGTTTTGCCTATTTTAAATTTGTTCTTTAGTGATGTGAAGATGATGCAGAGTCAGAACAAATTGGCTTGTAAAAGATATTTAGTGAAAGTAAAGATTTAGGAAATTAAGGAAATTAAGAAAGAATGGATAGAGAAGTTTGATAATGAGATGTTCAGATGGGCTAAAGAGCTTGCCAATTGCTAGCCACATGACCAGATTCTGAAAATCAGATAATCCAAATTCTCAATCCTTCAATATGTAGTGAGCCATTCAAATAGAAGAGCAATACAATTATGAAAGAAATGATCAACCTTTCTTACTCTAAGATTCTTTTGTCCTATGAATAAAAAAAATGAGAAAAAGGAATGATCTTCTTTCTTTTTCTAGACTTGTATGAATATGAAATCATAATGGGAATGCTATTATGAATAGGAATGGCAAGATCCTACTCCTATGATTTACATTGTATCAGGCTTCTGAATTTCAGATGAAATAAATTGCATCATATGGACTATTTCTTTATTTCCTTTGGTATTTTAAATCATTCAACAGCTCTCAGGACAATTCTCTCGAAGTAATTAGTAAACCAGATAAGTTTTAGTTTTTATCAAGCAAAAAGTTTATTCTTGTAGTATCTTTCATTATGGGAGAATTTAAGTAACTTTATTGCGCATTTCTTTTCTACTTACCACTTCTTCCACTTCATTTATTTCCAAAAGAAAACATTGTTGAAATATTATGTTCACCTTTTATTGATTAGAAATTTTGTGCTTCTTAGATGCATGCATTTTACCTACCGAATCTTTCCACTTTTCCTTAATCTAGATTCCCATGCATTGATGGATATACGGGATACCAAATATTCATGACTTTTGATGATGTTCTCATGAAGGCAAATCTTCATTTTATTAAAAATAGGAATTCTAGGTTGTGTCAAGAATCATCAGCTTGATATAGATTCTGTAGACACTTTGAAAGTGTCACAAGTTTCAGCTGCAGACAAATTTCAAAATCAAGATATGATGACAAATCGGGCATGCAGATGGATTTCCCATATCTATATGTGTGTGACCATGTGAAATTTTGTGTTCTTCATTATAGCATGTGAATAAGATTTTAAGATGAGGAAATTCATTACAAATATTCAGTTGAAGCAGTCTAGAAGACCTTTTTTTTGTTCAGAAATTTCTCCCTTTTTAATGTATTTAATTGCTTTCCTAATTATGCATTTCTTATTCAAGAGCTGTATTTTATCTCATTTACTAACATAAGGATGAACTTGAAATATAGTCTATATTCTGTTTTACTTATTTATTAAAGTACTAAACAAAACTCTAACTAGAAGGGTCCAAACATGCATACAACAGTATGAAGGTATCATTGTCAAAACATGTTGACATGGTTCTTCATGTAAGAAGTGTCACCTAAATGATGCCATGCAATATAGCAACAAGAAATATTTAATGACAGTGCAAGCTAGTTTTTAACTAAACTGTAGAGAACTTAGTACTTTAAATTTTGATTTTAATTTTATTTGCATAGGTTGATAGATATCGATTTTAAATGGACTTCATCTTGTTACAGTTCTGATAAACAAGCTGAAATTGTAATTCTAGTATTCTTATAAGTGTTTGGTTGGGGTTATGAAAACCTAGATGGAATTGTAACTAATATTTTCGTATGGTGTTTGGCTGGGTTGTAAAAACCAAGGTTAAGTTGGTCTGGGGTTTACTTGCTTGATTTGTTTTGAGGGGAAACCTTTATCTGAAGTTGACTGAACTTGGATTTGATTAATAATAATCAAATTAAATTCTGTAATATTAAAGTTTTTCTTTCTAGCTAATGATGAATGTCGATTGATATTAAAAAGTTATTAATATTAATAAATTAATATATTTAATTAATTGATCTAATCTTTAAAAGAAAAATTATTTGCTAAGCTAATATATCCTTAGGTGTTTGGCTAGAGGTGGTAGGATAATTGGGTTATCGCCCAAACTAAATACGACCATAGTACTTATGTTCTTTCTATTCTCCATTTAACCTCTTGTTATTGTCCATTTTAGTATTTGATACACTTGGCTTTCTCCCTAATGTTCATAATTTTTTGTTTTGTTTGATTTCCACACAACTTTTGGGTTTCTTGATTTTGAATGCTTTGCATGATATTTTGAAACCGTGAAAACTTAATGTTAAATTGTGTTTAGAAGGTTGTCTGCATCCTTGCAATTTATGTGTAACAGAGACATTAACTTTTATTGCAGCAACCTTGCAAGGATAGAGAGGAGTGCTCAGAAACAAGCAAAGTCAGGGTCAGGGACAGCTGGATGGTATGAGAAATGGTGAGTTTCTTTTGACAGTGCATCATATCCACTTTATTTGTTTTTACTTGATTCTTCCTGTGTTTCTAGATGATGAATGTTATCAAATGCAAGTTTCCATGTAGGTGGGAGAAGTATGATGCTAAAGGTTGGACAGAGAAAGGAGCTCATAAATATGGCAGATTGAATGATCAATCCTGGTGGGAGAAGTGGGGCGAGCATTATGATGGGAGAGGATTTGTTCTTAAATGGTTTGCTTATCACCCAGTTCTTCTCGAATTCAAATCAGCATTTTTAACTTACCATTTGCTCAACTGAGCGCTTAAGACAAGTAAATCTTATCGTCAACAATTCACTGATTTAATGAATATTTTGATTGTAGATATTTGTTTGTTCTGGAACTATGCCCATCAGCAATATTTTGTACACTATTTTAGCTGATCTAACAAATGAGACCTGAGTTAACTTCTTATCTGAGGCCATTGTTGGATGTCGTCATATAAATTTTTCAGCAGAACACTATGGCTTTAGTTTTGGATGTTCAGAAACAATGTGTAGTACTGTATGTTTTACAACCTTGGGTTGCTTGTTCTTCTACCAAGACTTTGGCTCTTCAAGTCTATAATCAAATTGAAAGTAATATTTAATCCAACCTAACAATAAAAGATATCATCTGCAGAATTTCTTGGTTTAAAATATTATTGCTATTCACAAATAGTTGTATTTTGTAACTAGATGAATTCTAATAGCTCAGAAATCCATTTGGGATTTATAGTTTTATTTTGGTTTCCTTATTTAAAGTTTGCTTGATGTGACGTAGTTTGACATCTTCTGAGTTATTGGGCTGAACCTCTTTGTCTGATGAAATCGATCATTTAACTCTGTTTACACTATTACAGGACTGATAAATGGGCAGAGACAGAGTTGGGGACTAGGTGGGGAGACAAATGGGAGGAGAAGTTTTTTGCTGGGATAGGTTCAAGGCAAGGAGAGACATGGCATGTATCACCTGTTGGCGAACGTATGGCATTCTTCCTTAATAACAGTGAATAATTTCTATGAGGATCATGTGTGATTCTTTGTATTATGGTGACTAGTAGCTTTACTTCATTGGTTTGCACATTTCATATAATTCTGCCATATCTTAGATGCAAACCAAACACATGTTATCCTGGTATAGTTTCACCCAAAAGTTTAAGCTGGTTGGATGAGAGACTCAAACTTGCACATCAAATCTAGATATGTGACTACTGGTTTCTTGGATATATTTCATCATTTTGTTGTATGAACTGATGAAAGTTTAGTATGATACTTTGACTTTCTTATTTCATAAGATCATGACCAAATCATCAGATCACCTGATGTATTGCAAATGCAGTATTATAAGGCATAATTGCACTTCTAGTCCCTTAACTGTGTTCATTCTGTTTCAAAAGTCTTAAAGCTATAAGCTATTCTGAATAAGGACCAAACCCACTCACTTTTTCATATTTTAAGGACTATTGCTGCAATCTTGTTCTTAGTTCAAGCACCAGATTAAACTCTTTTCTAGGCTCAGAGATAGTTGACTGTAACAAAAAATGCTCTTTCACCTTAATTTTTACTACTATTATAAATTGTTATGCTGTATGTGGCTTTTTTAAAGCCTGCTTTATCTTTTATGTTATGTGCATCCTCTTGAATTTATCATCTATGTCTGGAGCTTCTATGAGGACAGGATCTTGTTTGATGACAGATTAGTTGGTCCAGATTATGACATTTTTTCTTAATTTTTCCAGGTTGGTCAAGAACGTGGGGAGAAGAACATTATGGAAATGGGTATTGTATATTTCTTTTCTACAATTTTGCTACATAATTAAACACTGTACCGGTTTTGAGTTATTATAAAGGTTACTTTCGTGGTAGTTTGTGCTTGCAAATTAGTTAGGTGAAATCATTTTAAGCACTAACAGGTTTGTATTTGAAGGCAATTCTCCGTTGTCTTGCACCTGAAACCGATATTCTTATATTGTTTGAAACTCACATGTTTTTACTTATCACATGATTCTTTCATATATATCCATGTAAAGCTTAATTCTTCCTATTAGATAACTGTATCAACAAGTTTTATCGGTCTCCATAACACGAACAAATAAACAAGATTCATTTTTTTGTTTATTACGTTTATTGTGCTCTTAGTTTTATAAGAATTAACCTTTAATTGAGGTAACTTTTCTTTCAGAAAAGTACACAAATACGGGAAAAGCACAACAGGAGAAAGTTGGGATATTACTGTGGATGAAGATACTTACTATGAGTAAGACAATTTTCTTTTTGGTGCATGTTGTTCTTGTGTGTCCTTGCTGCAAATGCAAACCAAATATATATCATGTGAGCTCGATTGAGCAGCTGATAAGATACATTCACATTCATGTTTACCATGCTAGGGCAAACAAACACATTATTTATAATTGATTCAATCCGGAAGACTAGACTTGTATATATTTATATTCATAGCTATTGACTCAATTAGTGGCAGACTTGACTAGTTACTCTAGCACGGATGATAATAGACATGGCCTTTGAAACCGATCACAGCATGCTTGTTCTCAAAACTATTCTTGATATTTTTATCTTTCTTTGTTGTGATCTGTTGCTCGACAGGGCCGAACCTCATTATGGATGGGCAGATGTTGTGGGTGATTCGACACAATTGTTATCAATACAACCTCGGGAAAGACCACCAGGTGTATTTCCAACTCTTGATTTCGGGTTATCAACACAGGAAATAGAGGAGACGGATGATCCTCCTGATACGCCTGCAGACACCCAGTGAAAGAACGTATTTATGCAGTCCTAATATTTTTTGGACTTGAGCTTTGTGCTCAAGGACACCTATTGTAGGAAATGTACTCAATTCATGTGTTTAATTCATTCTTTGAATTCCTATTCTTTTGTTTCATTTTTTCTTGTTCTTCTACTCATTTGAAAGAAACTAGTTTGGTGTGTTTTTCCATTGTTAGGGTCATCCGTAGGATGTCAATTGATCAGTTTTTTTTTAGGTCGCTAGAAAAAGCAGGAGTGTGCACAAGTCTTAGCGGAGTAAGTAGGGATAAGGTCGATGTACACATAAGCATTGAAATCACCTGCACACAAGCCATTACTCATATTTTCAATACCCTCATTTGTGATTTGAACTCTCACCATTTGTAAAGGATTTTAAAAGTAATTCGGCTACTAATAGAACATTTGGTAATTGGTAATTGATCAGACTATTAGAGAGTAGTTTGTTTGGAGCTGTATTTGAGCTAAAATTTTTAGTATGAAATTAATTTTCAGTCAACGCATGAAAAAATTATTCTTATTAGTTTTATATCGTAACATATATAATATTTTAGTAGTATTGTATACTAAATATTATATTTAAAGTATTTTATTACTGTATGGCTTATGAAATAAAATTCAATATATTAATGAGCTTTTAATTTCAAGTTAAATCAGGCTCTTGAGATAATAAAAAGTGACTCAATTTTTATTTGAAGTTAAACCGAATCCGGCTTAGTTTTTAAAATTAAAATCCAACTGCATTTGAATAAATTGGAGTCAATTTCACTTAGAATCAAGCACGAGCAGTTCCGCTCAAACTGATTGCAATCCTAATTACGGATAGTTTTTCCTTTTTAATTATTTGATTGTAAGAATTCTGTTTTATAAGAACCCACCACCCAATTTTTTGATTTTTGTATTGGCCTTGTTTTCTCATATAGTCGCTTAGCTTTGCAGTAAATTATATGCATATGTAATCGCACATTGTTGGGTGTACAATCTTATAATTCAAATTTCAAATGGAACATTGTTGTGCGTTAATAATTTCGTACCAATTTATTTAGCAATGTTTATCCTAATAAATGGGCAAAGGTTTTTTTTTTGGCCAAATAGACTATAAGCTCTTTTCATTTAAAAAAAATTAAAGATTTATGTAGGTGTGGAGTAATCTAAACAAACACTTATACCTCATTTTACATGGTTTTGGAGTTCATTCTTAAGTCCTCCTTGAAATAAAACCTTATATAAAAAACCAGCTGTCCATAGACCAAGAGACCATTAGCGTGAGGATTATTTAATTTATTATATTTTCTGAGCTAATAATTTCATGCCACTTACTTTACTAATGTTTATCTTTACTGTTTGTTTGTGAGTTTAGTACTGTCTCACTCGATTTTGTAAGGATATTTTTTTGATGCCTTTGCTGTTGGTGGATGTTGAGTATAGGAAACAATAGGCAAATATTTTAAAAAAAATATAAGAAATTATGAGGAATGTTGCATTTTAAGATTAGTTAAAAAATTATTATAATTAAGTAAATAAATAAGATTTAAAAATTTTGAAAACTATTTTTTTGTTAAAGTTAAATAGTACTATTTGAATTTTTTATTTAAATTTTAGGTAGATGTAAAAGGGGGACCTTATCCATTATGAACTTCCGTGAATTTGTGGAGTTGAGAATAAAATAAATGTTATGTTTTTACAAACTAAATAATTTTCAAACCATTGGAAAAAATGGAAAGAAGCAATAGTTCATTAAAAATTATAATCACAAGGTACTATAGTTTATAAAGGATAATAATGAAAGAATGCAAATATCAAGGGTGATGATTATCCTTGAATCCATGAAACAACTATTAATTTTCAATTATTATTTTGAAAAAGTTTGAACTTGTCAACCATTGGATAGCCCAATGGTATGACACCAAAATATAAGGGGGAGGTCATGGGTTCAAATCCCTCCCCCGATAGTACTGTTCATCGTACTGTTCATATACTGTTCATCAGGGATTTTTATAATATTCTTATATTGTACATATACTGTACATTCGGGTTATAGTACTGTTTGGTACTGTTTGTATTCATATAAAAAGGGCGCTTGTCGCCCATTATTAAAAAAAAAAGGTTGAACTTTTTCCACGAAATATCTAGAAAAATAGAAATACCATACTGTATTTTAAGTGTTTAAGAGCTCGTACTTTACAAGTTTTTTTTATTTAATTTTTGTCATTCAAGTTCTCAAAAATTAGAGAACAAATGTCGCATTCAAGGTTATGAATTAAGAGTTATATTTTATTTTATTTTATAAATAAAAAAAATTTATTTATCATTAAATATATCTTATTGTATTTATGCATACCAAAGGTATACAAGTATTTTTGTCACATTATCTCCTCCTATTGTTTTCATTCCCAATGAAATATTATTCCAACCAAACACAATTTTGATTCACATTCCTATTCCTACATTCTCATTCCTACTCGCTATTTCATTACTACTCTATTCCCATTTCTTGAACCAAAGGCCCCCAATTTCTCAAAGTGGGAGAACAACTTTATAAAAATATAAAGGGCTCTGTTTGGATGCAAAATAAAAAATATGGCATAATTTTATTATGTAAGAAGTGCAACTGATTATTACAGAAATTATGGCAGATTTTATTCCTACAGAATGGGTGTTTGGGTAACAAAATAAAAAAATATTACAAAAATTATTACATATTTTTTTCTTACAGAATGAGTGTTTGTTTTGCAAAATAAATTATTATTACATAATAAAAATAGCCGTTGGATTATAACTGGTTAGTAATTAAATTTTTGAAAAAAATAGCCAATTTAGAATATAGTCGTTGCAAATATAGCCGTTATAATTATAACCGTTATCATTTCCCCTATTTATACACAGCATGATTCCTGCTCATTATACACATACTCTTTGAAAAAATTCATAGTTCTAACCATTGTTTCACCATGGATTCCTTAAATCTTTGGAGGAAGAAATGAAGAAGATGATCTATTTATGCTTAGCTATTGGTCGAGAGAATGTCTATCAACTTCCACAAATGTAGAACATCACACATCCATTCTTACAGGTGCTGCATATGTACAAGAAATTCTTCAAGGTCATGAGAGCAGCTGCAAAAAGAGAATTTCATATGGAGCCTCATATATTTCAAGCATCTGGTTGATCGTTTAAGAGAAATCTCTCTCTAACTCAAAGCGGATAACAGATCGAAGAGCAACTAGCAATGTTCATGTACACTCTTGCTCATAATGCTAGTAACCGTGATGTGCAAGAGCGATTTCAACATTCTGCAGAAATAGTAAGTCGATATTTTACTAAAGTACTTAAAGCTGTTAATCGACTTCCTCGTGATTACATAGAACCTCCATCGACAATGACATCACCGGTTATTCAGAATACTCAAAATGTTTTTCCATATTTCAAGGTAGGCAAAGCTATATATTATAGATTTTATTGTGATTTTTTTTTTGTGATTGTAAAAATGTTTATATGTTTGTTTATTTTTTAGGATTGTGTTGGTGCTATTGATGGAACACATATTCTTATCACGATTTCTTTGGATAAACAAGATCCTTACAGAAATAGGAAGCAAACGCTATCGCAGAATGTTATGGTTGCATGTGATTTTGATCTTCGCTTTTGTATATGTCGAAATGGTGCGGGAAGGTTGTGCTCGATGCTAGGATTCTCCAACATTCGATTGAACAAGGTTTTCAAGTCCAAAGGGGTAAATATTATCTTGTAGATGCAGGATATGCTAATACCTCAATTTTATTAGCTCCTATAGAGGTGTCGCGTTACCATTTGCAAGGAGCAAGGTCGGCGCAATCTAGACCAAGCAATTATAAATAACTATTGA
>NC_052472.1:9600976-9675657 GCF_009730915.1 Dioscorea cayenensis subsp. rotundata | reverse complement strand
TTCAATCAAAGTGAAGCCAACGACCAGTTTAAGTGGTATCTAGAGTTGTTCAAACAACTTCATATCAATATTCCTTTTGTTGAGACATTAGCACAGATACCCAAGTATGAGAAATTCTTGAAGGATCTCCTCACCAACAAATAAAAGCTTGGAGAAATGTCAATCACGATGTTGCGTGAAGAGTGCTCGGCTATCTTACATAACAAATTGCCAAGAAAATTGAAAGACCCAAGTAGCTTCACTATTCCTTGTGTAATTAGAGATTCTATTAAAGAAAGTACTTTAGCCGACTTGGGCACAAGCATCAATGTAATGCCTAACAAGATTTTCATGAAGTTGGGGTTAGGTGAGCTGACTCCAACCAAGATGACAATTCAGTTAGCCAATCAATCGATTCAACACCTGAGGGGTGTGGTGGAGCATATGCTCGTCAAAGTGGATAAATTTATTTTCCTAGTCGACTTTGTCATTCTTGATGTCGATGAAGAAGTGGAAGTGCTTTTGATTTTAGGTCAGTCCTTTCTTGCAACATCCAAAGCTCTAATTGATATGAATGATGGACAAATGGTGTCGTGGCTTGGTGAATAAAAAGTTGTCTTCAAGCTTCACTGGGCAATGAGGCGCTCACTTAGTGAGGATGATACATGTTTTACAATTGACTCTACTGATGACATTATTTCTGATTGAATGAACTACTTGAACAAGCTAAAGGAACGACCCAAAATATGGAGGTGATGGAGATTTTTTAGAAGGAGCCATTGCTGCAACCTTCACATTGTAAAAGAAACCAAGGAGCCAACAACACACTAACATATCTTCAATTTATAATGAGTACTGTCATCAACCATTGACCATGATTTTTTCCTTGGTGAGATCTTTTCAATTTCTGGACCTAATGCATATTCGAATTGTGATGCTAGTCATGGGTATATGGGTTGTTCTTAATGAGTGTATTTTATAGAGATATTTTATATACCCTATCACATGATTCACTTGTCCTTTTTACATTCCTTTATTGTAAATCAATGCTACTTTTGGTATATTTATTAACTAATATAGATAACAAGGTCTTAGATTGAAAGGAATGAAAAGAGTCAAATTTTGGCTCAAAACAAAGTTGGAGTGCACTTTTCATGGCAAGCACGGTCGAGAAGCACGCCCATGCTTCAAACTGTGCACTTTTCAAGACTTAGAGAATTTCAGCCCAACTGCGGAAGCACACTCGAGCTTCGAAGCACAGTTAGAAAGCACTGGTGTGCTTATCCCCGTGCACTTCATTGGAATCTCCACAAACTGAAAAGCAAAGTATCACTGCCGCTAGCACCATCATGCTCTTGAAGTACGAGCAGAAAGTAAGGCCATGTTTACGCAAGTGCATCTTAATGTCATTTTCACAAAGAAAAAAGCACAGCTCCATGGCTCCTAGCACCATCGTACTTCTGAAGCACGGGCATGCTTATGCCTATACACTTTTTAGATTGGGCTATAATTGCACTGAGAATGAGTTCCATGACATCCTGAGATGAGCACATGCAAGAGCAAGCTTGTGCTTGCATTAGGAATGGTGTTTTTAAGATCCAAAGTTAGGTTTTTAATGGATCTTCTTGCTCTTTTTCTAGAGACAAAGGTAAGGATAGATCTTGGCACAATTCAAGGCCCTATATGGGTGGTGAGATTATCATGGGAATGGAGGAATGTTGGCAAGATCATCATAGATTGCTCTCCGATGAGAATTGTGAAGAAGGAAAGGAGTTTTATGGATAGCATTGTTTTCTACTATTACTTTTCTTTGATGCATTATAGAACCATGAGGGGCTAACCATCATTCGGTGCCTCAAATTATGATCCTTGACTTGTGATGTATTGAGTTTAGTGTCAAGCAAGCCTATTTCCATGAAAGGAAGGTTTGCTTTGTGACACACCCCTTGCGTGTACGCAAGTAAATGGGTTGTCGAAGTAATAAAGTGCCCAAAGGGTGGGTAGTCAAATCCATAGGGAATAGATGTCTGGAAACAAGAAGTATTGCTACTTAGATAGAGTGAAAATCAATTGGTGATTGTGATTCAAACTATTAATGAAAATAAAAATAAAACAAAAGAGAGTAAACAAGAGTAATCATGGGAATCATCATTTGCAAGACCATTAAATTGGACTGAATTTTGGACCATGCCGATGGTGCTTGCCTTGATCTCAAAATTATTTTTGGCGATGGATGGCGTTTGCACACTAAATTCTTCGCCCGTGAATTGCGGCCTTTCATATTCAGATAAAGTACGTATTTCTTCGGCCATGATTATAGATTCTATGTCCTCAATTTTGATGTTTCTTTCACTGGTGCTTTCACCAACTTCTCTAAGTCTTCGATGCAAAATTCTCTCAATTTCACTGTCTTGTGCAACTAGGTTTGATGGATTTGCTCGTGTCATGCACAGTACCTTGTAAAGGCAAGAAAGATAAAGAAAGTTAAGCACAAAAAGAAGTAAAACAAATGAAAAGAAAAAATAAAAGAAAAAATGGTTAGAGCAATAAGCTAGAAGTTTCCTAGAATTCCTTAAGTTCCCCGGCAACGGCGCCAAAAACTTGATTGCTTACCCGCAAGTGTACGGGGTCGCCAAGTAATACCCTGTGAGTGACACAGGGTTCGTATTCCACGGGGCTAAGGAGCTCCTATTACTCCTCCATCACTTACTTTCTAACCTTACAACTTAAACATGATATTTCACTCTAATACATGCAACAATGCTAATAAATCACAAGTATAACAATTCCAAGTCAAGCAAGAAATCACAAGAGCAATGATGATGATAAATAGGCCTAGGGATGAGGATCCCCATGAGGGGTCATCATGATATATAGATGCATAAGAACAACATGGCAAGGGTGATTTAAACCGATGGATCTCAAAATTAGTTCAACCCCAATCTCTCGACGGTTAAACCCTAATCCCATATGAATAATGACAAAGATCTCTCCCTAATCACATTCCTACGATTGCATTAAGCGAAGGAAGATCAAGCAATAGGGATACACTTAACCTAAGTCCATCCTTATATTTCGGAGGGGCTACCAACATCCAATTTCTCGGTATGTCGATACAAGAATACCCTTTCTAGCTCATTAATGATCTAGTACATGCGAGTAGGTCACATCCACACGTACAACTCAATAAAGAACTAAGGATCTCTCCATTTTATAGTTCTAGACATGAAGAACAATGAGCCAAACCATAAATCACACCAATGCATTCCAAAATAAAAGTATAGCATCCATAATACATGATGAACCCCGCAAGGTTCACCTACATCCAATGGCCTTGGGGGTCTAGTGTGCCATCATACAAACAAGAATCATAAACTCAAGAAACATAAGAAACAAAAGCATAAATGGCACTCCCTAGTCTGAATGATGGTGACGAAGAACAATGCCGGCCGAATGACGCTTCCTCTAGCCCAAGGAATGCCGAATGTTACTCCTCCCTTGATGATGAATCTCTCCCCTTGAAGTTCAAGCCCTTGATCACCTCCAAGCCTCAAGCTAAACTCTCCCCAATATGATGTCTTCGTTTCTCCTTTCCCTTCTCAAAGTGTTGGCTGCCAAAATCTCAAAAGTCACCCAAAAGAGCCTCCAAATGCCCTCATATACTCCCAGTATAC
This sequence comes from Dioscorea cayenensis subsp. rotundata, assembly GCF_009730915.1. Taxonomy (NCBI): domain Eukaryota; kingdom Viridiplantae; phylum Streptophyta; class Magnoliopsida; order Dioscoreales; family Dioscoreaceae; genus Dioscorea; species Dioscorea cayenensis. Next base: position 9,672,004 of record NC_052472.1, on the reverse strand, counting down.
TCCCCCTCAAAACCAACCCGTATACCCTCAAAATAGACTCAAAACACCCTCAAAATGGCCTCCAAACTGGCGGTATACTGGCTCAAAATGGCCTCCATATTGGCGGTATACTGGCTCGATGAGCTCCTCATTGAGGCCATTTGGGGTAGGCAAAAGTGCACTCCAGCTCACGTAATAGTATCCATACTGGCTCAATGAGCACCTTATTGAGACAGTATGCCTTCAAACACATTATCCTCTTCTCTGGCTATAGTAATCATCCCGGGTTTAATCCACGGCAGCAATGAGGCCGTATGACATGGTTCAATTTCTAACTTGAAAACTCTCCAGGTGCTATAGTGGCAACTACAGTAATTTTGCTACATTGCCGATGCTCTAGTACTCCAGCGACAGTGATCTGCTACATTGAATATGCTATGCTACCACGACCTAGTTTTCTTCTCTTTTTCGCCCAAATTGTATCTTCGTGTCCTCCATGGCGTTTCTGTGCCCTACAAAGCAAATAACACACGATTAAGCACAAAACGACCATCAATCCTTATATAAATACATGCTAAATACATCAAATATATACACTAAAATATGTACATTTAGACACTTATCAACTATTGTTTCAAGTGCAAGACTAATATTATGCTTCCCTAATTAATATTTAATGAGTCATGGAAATCCAAAGACACATGGTCCCAAACCTAAGGACAACCGTGATTAGCCCTCTACATTATGCCCCGGTGTAAAGTGATACTCTCAACACCTCACACTGTGTGGGACTGCTCGGGGTTCTAGGGACACCAAGTTATAAACCCTATTCCCTAATTTAGATCAAACCCTTTGGTCCATGCGAAAGATCCCTAATCACAACTAAGTCCCAGCACTAAAGATTTCTCAACACTTCACTCTGTTGCTCACGCAACTAAGCCCCAGTGGAGAAGATCTCTTAGCACTTCACTCTATCATGATTGCAAAGAACTCTTGGAATGTGGAGGTAGGATAAATCATGTCGGAGGGGAAAGGGGACATTCCACTACCTCTCGACTCACCCTCTCAACCCTCTTCAATCTTGCTAAGACTAGCCCTAATGGAGATGGTTACTCATCAAAGGGATGACTAGATGGATTCTCAACCCTAGTGTCACTCTAAGGAAAAATCAAACCAATAAGTACACAAGATTGAAACTCAATTAATACATCAATTAAAGAAAACATAATAGAAGTTAATGAAATAAAATCATCCTAGGGTTTATAAGTTAAAGTATCCATTAGGGGTTCAGCTCTTCATAGAGTGATACAAAATCAAAGATAAAGTCAAAAGTAAATGCAAACAATCCATAAAGACAACCCCCTTGTCATCCGTGGTGATGATCTTCAAGAGCCGCTTCTTCTTCTCCAAAGACTCCTCCATCAAGCCTAGGACACACCTCGCCGAATCAATGCCATCAAAAGGCTCCCCCAATAACTCTCCTTTAAAGGAAATCGATGTTGAAAGCCATAGAAACGCTCTAAAATTTCAGCAAAAAACTCTCCAAACCCTAGCCACGCTCTCTCCAAAAGATAAGAAAAAAGATCCCCAAAATAACTCTTTGAAGAGGTATTTAAAAAGCTAAAATCGGAGTACTCCCAAAATCTTCTTCTTCCATTGAGGCCACATGGTTGGGCACACATCCATATGGTAGATCATGTTGCATCTTCTCTTTCAAACATGTTGACGAAGCTCTTAAAAATACTACACAAGTTAGAGCATGTGTGTGTGACTGCCATTATGCCCCTCCAATTTGTATGTTCACTTACATACTTTTTGTAGGTTGGCATACACCCACATGCATATGATCACAACTTGTGCCTTGATCATTGTTCAATGTAAGAGATTCCTCAAAAATCATGTTCATGATCTATTTTTGCTTTCTTTCTTCATATCTGGTCTCCACAACCCTAATTGCACAAAAGAACACAAATACACATGAATGAGCCATAAAACCTAATTAAAGTAATTCTCAATTTAAGAGAAGTGTACTTAGTAATACTTATGCACAAGAACTTATCACTTTGAATATTGAGTTTTCTTGTGGACTCCCTCTTATTTATCTTGGTTGCTCATCTTTGTGTTGATTACCTTGATGTTGTGTGTTGCAAAACTCTATGTGGAAATTGCCACTAGCTGTGTGAGCATTAATTTGGCGTGCATGTTCCCCGTAGTTCTAATTGCAATCAAGAAGCATGTTAACTTTAGTTGCACATCCACTGTCTAGATGATAATCGAGTGATCCATCTAGCTAGGTCATACATTAGGAAATGGGTTGAGTCTACTTCGAGCCTTGAGTGAGGTCATACATTATCCAACCCTCTATAGGTGTTCACCATGGCCTGAGGGGATGTACATGTAATCATTGCAGAGTCAATACATTTGTTGAGGGGATTAATCCAAGGCATTATCCTTTCCACTGCTGTCATTTCAAGCCAAAACGTGTCTCTTTTCTCTCTCTTTCTTATCTTATCTCTTTATTTCTTAGGATTAGATTTCAACCACATCATTTGAATTGGCTATATATTAGAAATTTTTACTAGTATCAAGAGCTACACCAGTCCCTGTGGATTTGACTACCTGACCCACTCGGGTACATTATACTACTTATACGACCTATGCACTTGCAGTTACATAAGGGGTGCATCAAGTTTTTGGCACTGTTGCCAAGGAGTGGCAACACTTGAGAAAGTTTACATTTTTTAGTAATCTAGCCATTTTCTTTACTTTTGTATATATTTCATTCTTTGGCTGGAGGGTTTTAGACTAGTCATTTGGGGTACACAGCTCAACTCGAGACTTCACGAGCCTATTCTTACCCTTGTAATTCTCAAGTTGAATGCTTTTCACTAGCATAGGGAGTTACACGGCCATATCATGATCTACACAGCCATGTAACCAATTTCTCTATTTAGCATTTTTTTATGAAGAAAATTTAAATTACACAACCTCAGTTAGAGATACACCCGTGTACCAGGGTGTGTAGTTCATTGTTTCTGTATTATACATGTTTTATCAATCATATTTAGCACTTAATCGACCATTTTGAGCTTTGTTTATGTGGATAATTAGTACTTAGTTGTTCATTTTGTATCATAGGTTGAAAGAAGTACAAGAGCTAAAAAAAGCAAATCGAGAGTAAAGCGATGTCAAAACCATCAAACAAAGAAATATATTGACAAGATACATGGACATGCATTTGCCCGTGTATATTTCGGCCGAGCAGCATTCAGCAAGCTCCCAATAGCTTCTACCAGGAAGAACACGTTCATGTAAATTGAGTACACGCCTGTGTACATTTGAAAGATCATAGAGCACATCCCAAATAAGAGCACTGGCAAGTTAAGGGTTGTATGGGCATGTAACTGCAGAATAAGAGAAGAAAAAGTACTAGGAGATACACGACCATAGATAGAAGTACACGGCCATATACAACAACCCATGTGCACCAAAGTTCTGCGAGTTTTGGGTTTTCTCCTGGGAGTTACATGGGTAAAGTACATGCCCGCGTACCTACCCGCATAATAGTCTGGCCATGTAGGTATAAATAGAAGATTTGAAGAGCTTTTTAGGGCATCAAAGTTTTGGCCGAATTTGGCGGAAAAGGTTCTAGAGTTATTTAATTGTGGTTGAAGGAAGCTTGAAGGATTGAAGAACGAGTTCGAAGGAGTCTCCGGAGTGATGATCCATTGGCGACGATAGGGCTCACACCATCTTCAACCACATGGCTTTAAGAAAGGGGGTTTCTCTTTATATGTTTAAGGTTTTAGAGATTGAGATTCACCTTGTATTGATGAACATGAGCCCTATGGTAGGCTAACTCCCTTGTTTGCCCAAATTGATGTAGCTTGGGATTGCTTTATCTTTTGATTGCCATTTAATTTAGATTTACCTTTTCCTTCCAAATTCATATTTGTTTTCATTATTGGTTTTTCATATCGAAAATTGGCTTTACCATTATGATTTCACTTGTATATTGAGAAATCCTTGCGATAAGATCACACGTGGATGAGTAAGTATCACTGATGCTCGCTAGAGATAGTAAGGGCGCTATGTACCTTTCGATTAGAATTTCGGTGGGTCATCCCCTATTCTTGACATGGAGATCCTAGAGCCCATTATAATTATGCGAGGATAGGAGTAGAAGAGATTCTATCACTCCTTGATCCGCAGGCCCACGGGATGTGACAACCGTCGTGACAATCCAAAGGAGGAACACCTTGTCTCTCAACCCTAGGGACGCAGTAAGGCTGCTCAACAAACCTGGAATTCAATAATATCTAACACAAATATTGAGTGGAGAAGCACAATCATACACAACAAAAGTAATAACAACAATGACAATGAGTACGGAAAATAGAGAGATGCACCAACACAGAGGGAAGCAACAACGACAACAACAAATGCTCATATGCAAAAAGTTTAAGAGTCGGTTAAATATAAAACCATACAACATAATTTTCAACCTACTAGTGGATCTAAGACTCAAATAACATGTTTATGACCAAGATAACATAGATGAATAGAAAGAGAAACACAGAAGGTAGGAATGTATCAAATGCTCAACACACTGCCACACAAGTGCACCTATTACCTACAACAGTTTGGGAAAAAGAAAAAGCGGTGAGTAACCACAATTACTTAGTGAGGGGAGGTTAGCACAACTATACTAGAATATACCAAAATAATAAACATAAATCACCAAAATAATACTTTACTAATAACATAACTAGTTTGGAAAATAATTGTACACAATAATCTTTACCACAATAAAACAAAAAGATCGAGTCAAGAAGGCTTTTTAGCTCAACTAGGGTTTTACAGCATCAAATCCACTAAAATACTAAACATCAAACAAATATTTCACCATAAAACATATAAATCAAAACAGTTCCAAATATAAGTATAACAAACTAAATAAAATGAGTTTTAAAATAAATAAACACAATACTTATGCCAAATCCAATATGTGGGAGACTGTCCTTCTAAGAGCAACAGCTAGGCTTTGCCCCCTCACCACAAATCCAAGATGGCACTACAAAAGAAACACAATAGGATAAATCTCAAATTTAGTTGCATGAAAACACCAACTTAATACAATACCCAACTCTCATCACACACCCAACAAACAGTGGTCTAGAAACCTCTCTAAACCTTCGCCGTGGTCGCGGCTAGTTCTAGAGCCGTCAAGGTGCTTATGCCCTTGACGTTGACCCATCGATTCACCATATGGTGCCTCCGGCTCCCCGATGATAGTCCAATCAGGGTCCAACACCCCCTCCTGAATTGGTCGAACAAAGATCAGCCTGTCTACCGCGCCATCTCTAAAGACTAGCCACGAAGACCTCCTACTGCTATAGGATACCACCATAATCTAAACAATGCAAGCATAACTCCACACAGAGTGCAATAGCCAGCATAATACTTAATACTCAAGAAACATAGCCATTTCCACAAAGAAATGATGAACATACAAGCATGTCCAAAGTTTTTAACACAAATCAAATCACAACTTACAAATCAAGTATCAGTCCGGAAATCCTTTCCTTTGAATAAAAAATTTTGCATAAATGAAGTATCAAGAAATAAACTCATTTTAAGGCAATAAACATCACAATTCAAATATAATAACCAACAAAACCTTACTAAAGCAAGATAGTATAAATATGCAAATAAATATTGGTATTCTTCTAATAGGATTATACTTGATAGTCCCACTCACAAAACTTGACGATTATGCTTCCTTGAATGCTAATCCTTGGCTAGTTCCTTGCCTCAAGCCAAAGCACAACAAAACACTAACAAATATTAGCACAAAAAGCCACACAATGAAACCCTTAGGTTTCTTTACCAAACAACCCTAATCGACTCTAGGGTTTGCTCAACTAGCTCCTCGGGTTACTAAAGAAGTTCTAAAGGTTTAAGCTTCCTTCTAAGCCAAAGAAACCATAAGCACAAGGAGGACTCACTAATGCTATAGTAACCCTGAAATTGCAAGGACAAGGTTCACTCAAGATTCCAACAATTTTTGGAAAACAAACAAGGGAATCATACTCCAATAACCTTCTATACAACAACAAGAAAATAGTGCAAGAATCAAAGCTTAAACATGCTCATTCACCACAAGCACTAGGTTCACCTAAAAAGGATGAAGAAAACAAGGAGAAAGCAAGAAGGAATTGGGGTGTTTACTTTGCTAGCTTCAAGAGAGAAGGAAAAAGGAAAGATGGAGCTTCAATCTATTAAGAGGAGGAACATCATCTAAGCCCTCCTTCTTCTCTAATAGAAAATCAAAAAGAGAATGAAAAGACAAGACATGGCTTTGAAAAGGCTAGGCATGGTTGGAGGTATGGCCAAAAGAAAGGACATGGCAAAAGACCAAATCGCCCTCCTAACTCCAAAGTATGAAAGAATGTCCAAAAAGACTGGGGTTAAAATAGGGCAGGGTAGAACAAATTCACTTTCACCCTAAGCATAGGTTTAGACACTAAAGAGTCTTGGGAGTGGTGTGTTTTTGGTTTTTTTTGTTCCGGTTAGCTAAGTTTTAATCTCTATTGAATTGCAATCATCTTATTCATTAAATTCCCAAGTGAAATAGATCTGAGCATTGCTCTATTTATTGCATTCAGTCCCTCGCCCTCTTGTTTTGGTCTTTTGCTTGTTTTTATTGTTTCATTTTAATACAGAAAGTAAAATTTGAATTTTTTTTAGTTAGCTAACAAAGATAGAGTTAGTACTTCTACTATCTAGTCTCTATGAATTAAACCTTACTTTTGCATGTATTACTTCGAATGGCGCATACACTTGCATGCAGCTGTTTTAAGTCAATTAATAGCACTGGAAAACACATATAAATTGTAAGATTTGCATTTGCAATAGGCTATTTAAGTCACAAACTTGCTAAGGTTGAGCTGTAAAGCAAACACTCTTAAATTAAAAGAGACTTGAGAATTTTTTCAAACTCTTACCTGGAATTTGAAAAGAGAAAGAGACTCTTACCTAGAATTTGAAATGAGAGAGAGATAGAATTTGAAATGAAAGAGAGAGAGAGAGAGAGAGAGAGAGAGAGAGAGAGGAGGAGGAGGAGGAGGAGAAGAAGAAGAAGAAGAAGAAGAAGTGAAGAGATCTAGACTAGGGTTGACCAAAGATGGAAGAAGAACATGACCGAAGAAAGACAAGGGTTTGAATTTAAAATTAAATTAATAAATACTAAATTTACCAAAATGACTATGTGACAAGTCTAACTGAGGAAACTGACACTCCAAGAAAAAAATGCAATTTGCGACACATAAATTTGGGACACGTAAAAGTGTTGCAAATTTGCAACACAAATTGCGACAATGTGCAACAAAAAATTAAAAAAAAAACATAGCAAAAGAACCAAATTGTGCCACAAAAAAAACGACCATCTAAGAATGTCACAAAATTTTGGGAACCAACATATAATTGGTTTGCGACACAAATTATGACATATTATTTGCGACGATCTATTGGCATCACAAAATGTGTTGCAAAATTTTAGCCAAAAAAACAATATCTTGATGTGTTTTGTACTTTTCATATTTACCTCTAAAACATTTAACATTATATATATATATATATATGTGTGTGTGTGTGTGTGTGTGTGTGTGTTATTTTGAGTATAGTTTACTATTATAATTTAAAATTAATTTAATATAATATAGTCAATCAATAATAGTATAATGTTGTATATATATATATTAAGAATGCAATATTTTGAATAGGATTTTACATAGATAATAAATAATTATAGTAATTTTAGACTGAATTACTGCTTAACCAAATAATTTCTTTTTTTCAAATATTTCAGAGGGAGAATTTTAAATAAATTATACCTAAGTGAGCCCTCTTTGTTTCCCGAGCTTTATATTTAGAAACATAAAAATATAAAAATATAGATTTTTAAAAAAATATTTTGTTTTTGAAAGACCATGGAAGTGAAACTAGAGATATTTTATCACTTTCCTCATATTTTTAAATTCAAGATATTCATTCCTTGTATGAAAATTCATTAAAAAAAAAAAGAAAAAATTTATAATTCAAGTTTTACCCTCCTTATTCCAAGAACATATGTATATAGATATCTCAATATTACATTAAAATTACTTCTAAATCCCCGAACGATCACAACGGCCTATTTTTTTCCCCATATTTTCCAGTCTTTTAATCTTCATTTTTATTCTCTTTTCATTTTTTTCATATATATTTTTTAAATGCCAAAATTATGTTTATTACTAGTGCTGGTACCAAGACGGCACCATTAATCTATGATACTTGCAGGAGCTCTCGTGACTTAGCACCATCACTCAAACTCAAAGAGTTGAGCTCGCCCTCTCTCGAGTGCCTACAATTAGTGTTCTCAATGAAGATCTTGTGATCAAGGTTAGGGACAAATTAATAATTTTAAATAAAATTAAAATTTAAAAATAAATATTTTAGAAATGGGCGATTTATTGAGATATGAAAATTTTAATATACTGATATAATCCGAAGAATTAAAGAGATTTTTCTCATATTTTTATTTATTTTTTATTTTTATTTTGTTGGTACATCATATTAAAATAGATTTATAACCTACAAGTAACAAATTTAAATACTTTTTATTATGTTTAATTTTTATTTATATTAAATATTATATTAGAAATTAAAAAAATATTATTATTATTATTATTATTATTATTATTATTATTATTATTATTATTATTATTATTATTACTGGTAATTGCCAAAACCCCTGAAAGTTTCAGTAATGCACACATGGACCTCCCTAATTTCAATATCCCCAAAAAAACCCTCCTTTTTCTTTCATTTATTTTTAAACCCTTCAAACCATTAAAAGACAATAACGGAGTAAGTTGGGGATTTTCTGGACAATAATGCACTTATCTTGGGAGTTGTGGACAACCACCATATGATGAAAAATGACCATCATGCCCATTATGTAACCACTTTGGCCTGTGAAAGAAAGAAACCAGAAGATAAACTGGTTTTTCTTTGAGGAATCTTGAGAGAACTCCATCATTACTATCACAGTCATTTTTCTTTCTTCGGCCCTTCATCTACTTGCAAGAAAACTCCTGAAATATTTCCCTTTCTCGCCTAGGGTCTAACTCTTGAACACCATCTATTCAGACAATTGTTAGTTCAACAACATCTCTGCAAGAGAACTGCCAGCCTCACACCACTACAATTTTGAAAACTCATCTCAAACCATAGATGCCAAAGGTCGTGCTCCAAGGAAGGGAAGGCAAGTTGGGAACATATGAAGAAAATCTGCAAACCTGAAGGCTCACATGAGCGAAGCCACTGATAAATCATTCAAAGAACACCGTTTGCAATCCTTACTAAGAAAGAACTAGTATTGCAAGAGAGGGGATTTCTTACCGCCCTATTACAAAGATATGACGAGCACGCCAAGAAATTTAGGATTGGGGAAAGCCTACTAAGTTTTAGGCTAGAAGATGTGGCTATCATTCTTGGGCAAACATTTTCCAAAAGCAAGCATCCTTAGGATCGATGTTGTCACCAATTAAAGACAAGGAGGTAATAAGTTATTGAGAAGTTGTGTTACAGTTTTATATGCCAAAGTAAAACTTTCCACTTAAGCTCATTTGTTTGCATTTAGTATCTGCATTTTGTGAGTAGAAAGAACCAATCACGTGTATTTATAACTGTTTACGATTTGTTATTTGGTTTCCCGTTTAAGTTAAATCCCTTTCCATTTAATTTAACCCATTTCCATTTAGTCATATACATTCTAAGGTTTAAATTTTCTTGTGTAGGGTTTCACTCATACTGCCTTGTTTCTATGTGTCAATTTTTGGAGATCCTTTCCATTAACAAAGAAGAAGAAGATTTTGTTAAGACCACCAGCTGTGGAGATCACATTGTATACGTTTATGTTTAAGTATACTCATAGAAGGTATCACCCACGGTGGTGACCAAAAATGAGCCCAACTGGAAACCATTAGAAAGTTTGATTGAAAAGAAAATTTTAATTCTCATTTAGTTAGTCATGTTACCAGTTATCAACAGACTTTCTCCCTTAGCTAGACTTACAACAAGTTATATGTATACGTTTATCTTTAAGTATAGTCATTCCCATGTACTAGCATATGTTCTTACTTATTCTTAGCTATTGTTGTTTAACATATTTGATATATCCTTAAATGTTTCTACTTAATGAAAATATACGCAATAGGTGCAATACATAAAAAAGAAAGTACACAAACAACATTGTTTTTATTAATCATGGGCAGTAGATACTTGCGACTACGATTGTGACCAGCTAGGTGCATTGCCTTGATCTTAAAAGTCTCTTTATTGTATTACTTTGAGACATCGAGATGCCATTGACAACCATCACCGGTGCATTGGACAGTCACCATGTGTTTCTCATTCTTTATGAATGTGAAATTAAAATTATGCTTGATTGCAAAATTGCGCAGTGAGTTTCTTAAGTGGTCAACATCTACAAACCGTTGTACAATATCCAACGATAGAAGTTTAGATTACTCGGATGAGGTAGAAAAGTCCTAGGACACCGGTAGGGCCATCTTGTGATAGAAAGGATATATTCTAGAAACCGAATCCCTGGTGGAGTAGAGTGTTAAACATGAGAACACTCGAAAACAACTTAACGTGATCGAGTAAGTGGTAAACAGAAAATTAAACAATAACATTGTATAATAACTGGGAACCATTTAATGTAAACGAAAAATAATATTTCTAACCATGTAATATGTTAAATACACGAAATGCTAATAGGTTAAGTGGAAAACATACTGACTAAGTGGAAACCATACTGACTAAGTAGAAAACATACTCTTTAAGCAGAAAACATATTGACTAAGGGGAAAATTTGTTATGCATCAACTAACTACATGTACTAAGAGAATCAATATTTACAATGGGAGAGATGTGTCAGTAGGAATGGTCAATTGGCTTTCATCTGTGTCAACTATGATGTCGACGGTAGCACAATTGAACATGTGGTACATACACTGGAAGTCCATCTCGGATTCTATTGAACAAATTGTCCTATGTGCATCGGGCGTGACAAACTTCACCCTTACAAGAAGAACTTCGAGGTCCCATTGCTCACATATTTTCGCTTGAACTGATTCCCAAGAGGTCAACACGGTGAATAACAACACACATCCTTCCCCCTTGTATTTAGCAACTACACAAAAGCTCTCCATACAAAACCTAAATAAAAAAATCGAGTATCACTATCACTGACATGGTATTAAACTATGTATTATATGAAAAATTGCTCAAAATACAAACTATGGAACTCACTGGCCTTCTTTAGAAAGTTTCCTCTTGGGACCAAGGGTGTGCATTCACAAGGAAAAAATTCTCGCACTGGTCACAAGGATGGTCGAAAAAAAATGAAAACAAAAAAGCGATAATACACCAAATGAGAACCAGAGTAGATCACAACCTGGGCTAGATAAAGAGACAAAAAGGTTTTAAGAAGAAGCATTTCATTTGGTATAAAATTCTCAAAGACTTCCAAAAAAGTGTTTCACAAAATGGCATAAACGTGGGTGATTTAATGGTTCAAAGTACATTTTTCAAAATAATGATGTGATTGGGCGGTTTTTTCCGGACCATTTACGGGGATAAAGCTGGAATACAAAGAAAAGGAAGCTGACGAGTGAGCTCAGGGGGCAACAAGGAAGTGAAACAAAAAGGGAGCGGTTTGTCTGGGAATGTCAAAAGTCAAAGGAGCTATCTAGGAAGTTTTGAAACTTTCAGGGGGCAAAAAATAATTTTTCCTTATTAGTATTATTGTGCGATTAATAATAAGAAAGAAATAGAATAAAATGTTAAGTATATAATAAAAAAAGAACACTATAATTTGGGTGCATCACTTATTGGATTCAAAGGCTCTAAAATCCAAACCATGATCTCATGGCTCGTTTTGTGAAATTAATACCAGCACACTCAGCACCGAAGGCCCTCCTCCAAATGAAGCCTTTCTTTGGCACACTACTCCCTCTTCTTCATTCTCCTTCTCTTCATCATCTCCCATCTCTGATGTCTGATCTCACTTCGCCACCGCATCCGACACCATTCTCCAATCTCCCTCAATGAGATGCTCACCAGAAGAGGGCAAGAGTTGAATAGAAGAATTGATAGGGTTAGGAGATAAAAGCTTCTTCTTGCCCTCTTCGCCTAAATCTCTCTACATGCCATTGGAGGTTTGTTCTTCCTTGAATTCCAAGCTGTTTTTTTCTCAGATCTGTGGACATGGCTCTGCATTTTCTCTAGACAATGATAATCATGTCAATCTCTTGTTTGTTCGGTTTTCTTGTTGAGTTTCTTTTGATTTTTATTATTGAATTTGATATTTCTTGCTTGTTTTATTTCATATGGGAAGGAATTTTGGTGTTATGTTTGATTTTGTCCTAATTGGATTGGATTTGTTTAAATTGATCATTTCCAATATTTGATGTGTTTTTGTTAGAATATTTCCATCTGTGTTGAGATGTGTCTTATTAGACAGAATTCAAACTTTTTGTGAACATTTAGTATTTGGGATGAATTTTGCCATTGTGAATATTTTGTGATTGTAGAGAATTTAATGTTTATTTGAGATTTGGGAATTATAATGATTGCAACCCTAATTTGACTCTATCTAGAAAAGAAGCAATTTTCTTATGTACCAGAAGAATATGCCTTGGATTGTACTCTTCAATTACTTCTCTAGTTTGTGTCCTGCAAACAAATTGTTTCTCATATTCCAAGTGGCCGGTGCACAATTCTCTTAATAAATCATCCATTTAGTTAGTAGCCTATAGCATCTCATTTTCTCATTCACAATAACCATGAAAGAAGTGTAGAATTAGCTAAATTAGTCTTTTCTTTTAGTTGATTAAGTTAGGATTCATTACGTGATGGAAGTGAAGTGCGAAATGAACTTTATTGACAGATTGTTAGTTACCCTATTTAGCAATCATTCATATCAATTGTAGTTGAATGCTGTGTAGTAATTTGATGCTACTTTCATATGACTAGATCACTTTATTATGTTTTCAATTTTCCTTTCTTGGATGTTTTGAGATTTAATTAACTGTATTCAAAAGTTAATAAATGTTCTCATACTTTGGTTGTAGGTATTATTCTGGAGAAAATTATAGTTAATTTGATGTGTTATAATCACTATTTAGATTGTTGATCATGTTGTCTACTTGATTTGGTTATAGTAAGAAGTTTCTTGGATTTTGCTTGTACTCATATACTTCAATGGTGAAAGCTTTGCGGATCCTCTCTAGCTTGTGTAATCGTAAAGTTTAAGGTGAGGTCTTCTCTTGTACTTGCAATCTCTCGAGGTGATGGAAAGTCTACCATTATAATGTTCTTCCATATATGAAAGTCTAGGTTTTGGTTGAACCATGTGTTTGTTTATTTGCGTTTGATGCCTTATATTATTCATTTTCCTTGTTCGTTGGTGTCAAATACTTCCTAACATTCTTCATTAAAGGCATGTTCTAGGTTTTGTCAATCTGAACATCCCCGCCAATAACAGTCATTTGGTTTGCTGACGTTATATAAACATGATAATATAAATACTTCACTTTGGTATGTCTATAAATTTGAATGCATAAACAACAACGAGCTGAAAATAGATGGCAATTGACGAGCTGTTTTTTATGTCAAATAGCCAAGTGTGTACGGAATTACACTAATTAAGATTGCTTTTGCAAAAAAAAACAAGTCAAAGGAAATTGGCGAGTCTTGAGGAAGAAAGCGAGAGATGAAGTACAGCAACATGAATTTATTGTCGGTGAGGTTCACGAGACATTGGGAAAAACTCGTCGAGATGAAGACGAGAAAAATCACCACGGTGGCGATTCTAGTTGCCATACTCACCGATTTCCTTTGACTTTTTTTTTTGCCATAGCGAAGTATTTATATTTATATAATTCCCACCTCAATCCTATATTTTTCCTCTACTTTTTAGGCCACTCTAGTTTGCTTTGAAGGTGATCTAGCCAATCATTTGTAGCCATACAATACATGAACACAATTTTTTTTTTATTTGGAGAAAAGAAGAACGCAAATGACTGATAATTTTTTATTTCTCCATAGGATATATTTGTAGTTGGTTATAAGTTATAATATTGTGTTAGTACAGGCTTACCTATAGAAGAATATTTAAATTCTGGTTAAAGAGAATCCTGACACACCAATTTGCGTGCGTGTACCGCAAGCGCACTGGTGTCGAAGTAATAAAGTACCCAATAAGTCGGGTAGTCAAATCCACATGCAACAGAAGTATTAGTAGTAACCACTTCTCAGTTATCTAGTCAGAATCAAGATTATGGTGAAATGAACTCAATCACAAGAATATGAATATTGCGAGCAAGCAAGGGAAAGTAAAGATAATGGGAGGTCTCAATCAATAAAGATGAGGTACTCGGATAATGCCCCCCTCGGATCTAACATGAAGCGCAAGACTTACTATATGTTTCTAAACTGAGTTAAATGAGTTGAGATAATCCAAGAATAATTGGTCCCTGCCTCCAAACCACCGATACTAGTCCCCTACAAAGGCCCCGGTGGAGAAATCGCTCAATCTCACACCTCACACCACATATGACCACAATGGACTTTAGGGATTCCTAAAAGTACAACCTATTCCTAAAAATAGATCTAACCCTACTTCTAGGTGAAAGATTCCTAACCCCCTACAAGGTCCCGGAGGAGAAATCTCTCAATCTCACGCCTCACTCCAAATATGGTTTCTTAAAGACTAGGGAATACGGAGATAAGAAACACTCATTGGAGGGGAAAGGGGGCACTCCATTATCTCATGACTCACCCTCTCAACCCTCTTCAATCTTGGAGTTCTAACCCTAATGGAGACCTCTCTCTCACCAAGATAATATATCATGCAATACAAATTAATCACAAGGATTAATACAACATGCAAGCAATGAGAAAACAAGATTAAAACTCAAATAAACTCAGATTTAATAGAAAACATAAAGTAAATCAATACAAAGATATGATCCTAGGGTTCACATACCCAAATACCTGCAAGGGTTTAGCCCTCCATGGGGTGAATTACAAAGCAAAAAATAATTCAATAAAAAGCAATGAAAACCATGGAATAAAACCCCCTTGAATTCGTGATGATGCCTTGATGGGTCGCTCAACGTCTTAAAGGATTCCACTCCGAAGCTAGGTTTCCGAAGGCTCCCTTGAAGCTATGACAAAGAAAAGATCTATCAAAGTTGGTGAAGAACACCACCCCCACCCCCACAAAATCGCCAAAGTCCTCTCCTCAAAACCCTAGCCGCTTTTCCTTTCAAACACTAGCAAAAAGTCCCCAAAGAATAGGGCAAAAAGGGTATTATAGTCAGAAGCCGCATTTGTCACATGCCTCCACGCAACCATATGAGTTTTCATACACCCGTGTGGGCTGTAGAAATTTTCCACGTGATCGTGTGGAAATTTCACGCTGTCATGTGAACAGTGTTTTTGCTACAATACTTTGCATAAACACGGCTCACACACTCTTCTCTTGAGGTTACATGGTCGGGCACACGTCCACATGGTAGGTTATGAGGCTTCTCGTCATCGAATCATCATTGGGAAGCTCTTGTATTCTTCACACAAATAGGGACACGAGTGTGTAACTGCCTTTGTGCCCTTCCAACTCACAATTTAGCTTGAATTTTCTTGGAAGTTGGCACACACCCCCATGTACATGAGCTCCTTTTGTATCTTGATCCTTATGTTGTACAAAAACTCCCAAAATGTGCTTTCATAACATATTTTGCTTTCTTTTCTTCCTTCAAGGCATTCACAACCTATTTGCACAAAGGAACACCAAATTCACTTTATGAGACATAAACCATGGTAAAAATGATGCTCAATGCATGTAAAACATATAGAGAAATATGTCTACTCAAGCACTTATTAAATCTCATCTTACTTTTTCTGATTATTTTTCCTTTTCTCTCTCTTCAGGGCTGTTCATAAGTAGTTTTATGACTTTATTCAGCGTGTACGCCATCTTGGCTCACTTGTCAAGCATCTTCTCCTCGTCTGAATCTACTTACTTGTGAACTGTCTACTCTATTTTGAAGTAATGCATTTGCCCCACCACACAATTCAGATGCAGCATCATCTTCCATTAGTCTTTATCAGCTTGCACACTTGACAAAAATAGTAATATATACCAATATGCATCTTAACCATTAAATGTCTAGTGCTACACAAAGTAATGATGAGAAAATTCTATTGTCCCACGGTGATTAATTTATTATAGTTATAGCCTTATTCTTGTAACTCATTGTCATTCTTCCACTATCATCATCAATAACATTTAATGTCCACTAGCAGAGAGCACTTAGTGTAGAAATATCCTCTTATTTTATTGACAAGGATTCCAAAAGTTCAGATGATGCTTTCTTGCTTACTTCAGCTTGCTCATTTTTCGGCGCTATTTGCTTTAGTCATTCATAATACATGCATCTACCTAATATTCCTAAACACTGAACTGGAGTTTATTATAATCATGACACTACCCAGAAGTATGGCAAATGAAGAATGTTGGATATAACCCATATATACACTTGGTGTAATATAGCATCAGACATACATGATATAACCCAAGTCAATTTGATTTGATCAAATATTCTTAGACTAACTAACATGAGGCATATCACCAAGAAAAAAACATAACATACAATATAATCTGGCAAGGGGAAAGAATATGATCTTGCTCTCAATCCCATATGACATGCAATAACATCATACATATTAACATGCTTGCCTAATTTTGATCAATATAATATTTACAGAACACCTAATATTAAGGTGATGACAACTTGACAACACCAAGAAAAGGAAAAACTCACTTTAGTTTATTTTGCATGCAATTTTTTTAATCCCCTTGTTTACAACTTCAATTGGTAAGAACTTAACTTGTTCAATTGCACTGGCACTAGGAAATGGCACTATGTTGCTAAGTTTTTCCAACTCGATGTGAAATAGTTATCATCGATGGGAACTATTTGTTAATGATCCATGATGATCTATTTTTGTCATTTTGTTGGTTTATTGTGATAATGAGAACATTAATCTGCTTTATGTATACCTTTGTATCCCAGTGATGGAACACATGACCTGAATTACTTATGTTAGATTCTATCATGAATTAAGCCCTAAGTCTGTTATTTTCTCACATTTCTCAATTTATCCATCTGGATTCTCAGCATTCAATGGAGTTGATAGAATTCCTTGAGACCTGTCCTATTTTAAGTGCTTATTTTGGTTCTACAGCATATAATTTCTTATTAAATTTGTTGCCTGGATATGATGTTATTGGAGACAGTACAAGTATGTCGACTAATAGATGTCTTCTGTGAAATGGGTGTTGGAAACCGAAAGTTTGTTTCTTGAAACTAATTCAATATGTTGTGGCCTTCTATTTACCCTTTTTTTATGTCAATGATTATGTGATAATATTTAACTAATTCAGGATTATTGAACAGGGTTTAGTTAAAAGAGAGAAGATTTGTGTCGAGACTATCAGCAACTGAAATACTTGAAAAGATTGAGCAAGCTGTTGCATCATTGGGGTTCACTATAGAAAAGAACAACTACAAGGTCTGCTTTGTTTATTTTATGATCAATTTTTTTAATGAAACAACAAAATCCTATTACTGCACTACAATTCTGACCAAAAACCTTTTGCTAGTTGTGCAGCAGCACTTTGTTTCTTTGTGCAACACTTTGTTAGGAAATAATCCTTGCTTTCTTTCCTTCTTGTTCTTCCTTTTGCAATGAGTTTATTAGTAATCTTATGCTTTAAAAATTATAACACTTTGTTACAAGGTTGGATTGTATTAACAAATTAAATTCTAGATGATTAGCTAGGATAATATCCGAAGTAAAATACATAATCACTTGGCTAATTCACACTTCACAAGAAGTTATAGTATGCATTGAGGGCATGTAACAAGAGTTGGCCCTAGCAGTTAGGATATGTTCCATTCCGCCTGCTTGCTCTTTAAGTCTCAAAGATATATTTTACTAGCCTCATTCATGTCATTCGTCAATTATTTATTTATTTATTTATTTATTTATTTATTTATTTAATAAGAAAAGCATAGAACTGTATTAACTATGCTTGTTTAATCATGAAAAGTGTCCAAATGATTGCTTCCTATGTTATTGGCAACAGTTTTAGATATATCTCTTTTTTAAGTATTTTTTTAATTAATTTTTTGTTAACTTATTAACTTCTCATAAGTTTAATTATCTATTGTAGTCTCATTTTACTTGGCAACCGCATGATGTCGGAGAAGTGGAAAACATGTTTAATAAGAAGGTTGTTGAGTGGTTACGGAGAAATCTAAGTCGTGCTCGAGAGAAGCGAAAGAGACCATATTGGATTAGGCACAATGTCTGAGAGTAGTTGCTATTGATTTGGAATGTTTATTTTGCAAAATATTGTAAAAGATATTGTTGAGGATTGTAAATTAGGCTTTAAAACAAGTTTATAAAAAATATTTCAAAAATTATTATAAATAATCGCAGACCATGTCGCAGTTTTGCATTTTATGAATAATCATTTTATGACATAATTTGTGACAATAAAAATGTGTTGCAAAATGTCTCATAAAGTTGCGACATAATTTGTCATATAATTTGCAACAATTGAAATGTATTGCATGATTTGTTGCAAAAAAAAAATCCCACACAATTGCAACACAATTTGCAACACAAAAAAAGTTTTGCAATAATCAAAATATGTCGCAAAGAATGTTGCAAAGAGTCACACAGTTGCAAATGTGTCACAAAACAATGTCGCATATCGTTGCAAATTGAATTACAAATATTGTCTCAGAAGACCCATGAATTACGATGATATTTGCAACATTTTTTTTTTTACATTTTAAGAAAATGTTGCAAAAATTTGTGACATCTAAAAATATGATACATTTTATTGTGTCACAAATTATGTTGTAGATTGTAATCTGGGACACATTTTTAAATTTTTATGTCTCAAAAATGTGTCTTAAATAGCGTTTTTGTTGTATTGCGAGTTTGACAGTGATGGCTAGGTATCACAATATTAGTGCTTCTTGTAGTCCAGATTATGATGAACAAGGATGTTATTATAACCTTTAAATATGTCAAATATATACTCACGGTGTTTTAGAGCCAAATGAATGCATATTGTTTTAGAGTCTAGTGACTTGAAAATTCCCCATGGTGCTATTGTTTTGATGAAAAGAACCCACGTTAGCAACTAATACATTCTTCAAGGCTTGACCATAAGTGACTGGTTGAATAGGAACCAAGTTTATATTTTGAAAAATCCTTACATGGACTCAATAATAAGATTGAGTTAGGAGAACATGGTGATTTTGGCGAAAGAGATTGAGTTAGGCGAACATGGTGATTTTGGCGAAAGAGACGCATAAGGAGTATATGACTTTTGAAATTGTAGATAGTTCAAGCCATGTTGGAGATTCCTTGAGTGTCGTAAATTTTGTGATATTACCTAATTTAATTGTATTATCTAAATTGATTTGAACTTATTTCAAATTTATCCTTTTTGTTTCTTGTATACGTTAAGATTTACAAATATAATAAAATCTTGATAAATAAATATTAGATAAATTAATAATCTTGATTAAATAATCTAATTTAGGCCAATATACTAAATTAATAATTTTACTAAATACATAAGATAATAGCTTTTTTTTTAGAGCTCTTTAAAGCCCAATGAAAATATAAATTAATATTATGAAATATAAAGCTAAAAATTGATGATTTCTAATAAAATTTACATTGAAATGTACTTGAAACATTACTTTACATTCATCTTCCGGTAATTACATTGAAAATTATACTTGAGGTACACTTTTTATTTATGTACAATAATTTAAACTACACTCACCTTCATTTCCAAGATTTATTTATTTATTTATATTTTTTGTGAATACAACATGTGGTTATGGGTTTTGAAATTCTTATAAAAATTTTGACCACATTTCTTATAATTTCAATATCGATGAAAGAAAAACTGTAATAAGTCCTTCCATAAGTTATTCCTTACGTCTGCACGGATTGTCTCTAATTTTGTTCTCTAATTTTTTTTATTTGTTTTCTTGATTATATTAAACATAAAAACTCCGTCTTAATGAATAAATACTTATTTATTGATAGATTAATAATTTATTTATTTATCTATAAATAAATAAATTTAATAAAATAATAATTTTTTTAGTCACAAAAAGTATTATTTTATAAAAATTTTCTGTATTGGGATTCTCCATATATGTTTAGGATTTTGGTGTGAAAACTTGTTAAATATATGAATAAATAAGAGACAGGTTATAATGAGCATGTAAGTAATTTTACTAAAGTCCTTTTTTAATGTACTCTACCACATATTGCTCAATAAAATAAAATCCACATAATCTTGTTTGCATGTGATGTTCCACATATATTGTGTGCAATTTTTTATTTTTTATTTATTTATTTATTATTATTATTTTTTATTTATTTATTTTTGCCTTTAATCCACATTATGTGGATCCTCTTCAACAAATACAGTAAAAAATAATGATAAAATGATATTGCAAAAACATCCAACTTCATGGTTAGAAAATAATATAAGTTTGTCTAGGGAAAAAAATATTATAACTATAATATGGATATATACACAAGGTGAAATTGCACAAGTAGATTCTAACCACATTTTAAATTACACGTTTATAAGATTATATCCCTATGTAACCCTCATTTTTTATTTAATTATTGTCAAAATGATTCTAAGACCATGATATTTGTTAAAATGACCCTACGGCCTACGGATAGGGCATGAGGCGGGGATTTAACATCATATTTGTTAATGAAAAAATATGATGTAAAATTATTTTTATACTCTTAATATAAAAAAAAATTGTTATGAAATATTTTAAACAAAATTTAATTATTATAATTAATTTTTTTAATTACTTATTAATTATTTTATGACTTATATGTCAAATAACTATTTATTTAATATAATTATTATATGATTATTATAATTAAATATTAATTATTTTAATATTATATATTAATGTTAAATATAAATATTACTATAATTAAATATTAATACGTTTATATTAAATATAAATATTTTATTTAATATAATTATTCTAATTAAATATTAATTATTTTAATATTAATATATTTATATTTGTTTCATATATTAATATATTGTGAGGGGGTAAAATGGGTAATTCACATCCATTCCCCCTCCATCCTTTTTCATCCCTCCATATGGGGGGAATAAACCATTACTTTGTGGGGGTTAATGGGGGGAATAAACCATTACTTTGTGGGGGTTAATGGTAAACCCCACAGAATAATAATTACTTCTCTAAAAACCATCCAAACATGGTAATCCGGCATGATTCCCCGCCCCATTTAAAAGAAAATAAAAGAAAAGGCATCAAAAGCACAAGATTGAGCGGTCATAGTGTACTCATTCCAAAAACTTGTAGGTGAAACCTAGACTTGATGTCCAATTTAATTATTAAATGTTGGCTTCAGTTTTTTTTTAAAAAAATAAAGCTTTAGGTTCTTATTGGTTTGCCTTGTTTTCTTTGATATATATTTAGCTGTATATATATATTTTTGGTAAAGGTTATATATATATGTATATATATATATATATATTGAGAGAGCTGTAATTGACGTTCTTTCACATTTTTGGAACTTCTAAAATTAAAAAGTAATAAATAATTTAGTATCAGTTCTTATGGTATAAATTTTTATAATTTTTTTATTTTATGGACATAGATATATATATATATATATATTAATAAATAAAGGGCATAAAAGTATGATTCAAAACTGTATTTTTATTAAAACTTTAATTAGTATTTGGAATGGAATTTATTTAAATGGTCTTATTTTATTTTGTTTTTAGATGGATGTTAAAAAAAAGAAGGTTAATCATTTGTAAATATATATATATATATTATTATTAAATTTCCTGTTCAGAAAATTCAATTGTTGAGAAATAAATTTTGTTCTTTTGTTTTCAACCAACCAAACATTGATACGTGTTTATAAAGAGATTAAAAGAACAGCGCCTCGAGATTCGGTCAGTGAGATCAGTTGGTTCCGGCCGACAAAGCCACGCCGCCAGACGAAACCGTCCCTGGGTTGCCCCAACCCGACCAAGTACATGACCGCTTTCTAATAATATTTAATAAATGCACTTGCATATCTAAAGGAAAAATCTAAAAAGGGCACAGGTATTATTATTATTATTATTATTATTTTGAGGAAATGCTCAAAAGTTGCCTCTATTTTTCTCCTATACTCAAAAACTCTTTTGACTTTTTTAAATGGTCAAAAACTCCCTCTTTTTGAAATGATTTACTTTTCAGTCAACTCCATCCAGCCGGTGTTAACTTGCTATAAAAATGACGGTGATGCCCTTGGTGAAGTTGGAGTTCCAATGTATATGGGAAAAAGGGTAGTTAATTTTCAGTCACATCACCTTATTTTCTAGGCCTACGAAAAGGAGAACTGTCAATTTTGGAAGAGTTTCTTTTCCAGACTCTGGCACAAACCGCCTTTACTGACGGACTATTTTTGGAGGGTGTTATTGTGGGGAGGAAGGAGAAGAGACAAGGAAGAAATCATGCCACCCTTGGTTTTGAGATGCTACATCAGCCCTCCATTTTGAAACAATGCATGATATCAACACCGCCAACGAGTCCCTGGAAAAACTAAAGACTAGGAACATAGTTTCAGGGGACTATGGGGATGATGCGATGCCATGGATAAGGCTATGGCGGCCGTGCTAACAACCATGGACTCCTTTATCGAAGCAGAGTGCAAGGACGAAGCCGATCATGTGGAAGTACACAAAACCCCTCCTCCAAAATCCAATTTCATTCCCAGGAACAAATGACCAGTAGGGTTTGGTCGCAGCTCACAATTGCATCAGATGACATTGAGTGTTTATCCCTCGTAAGTGTTCCTTATTTGCTTAAGTACGCATTATTTGATATAAAGTGTTCATTATTGGCCTTAAGTATGCATTATTTGCAATAAACTATTCAGTATTACATGGAAGTGTTTATTATATTGTATAAGTACTCCTTAATGTTTGCAAGTAATTAAACCCTTATGTTTCTTGTACATAAAAAAAAAAGGCCTACCTGTGGCCACACTCATTCCGCGATTAGTTCATTACATATTGCTCGATTGTGGCCAACCTTGTGACCTTGATTATAGCATAATTCTCGGATCCCAAAGGCTTGCAACTCAAACCACTGGTTTCTCAGTCCACCAGGCCTCTTCTTTGAGATTTGTGGTCGAATTCATATGAGGTAAGATTCATTGCGTGATTTGTCATGATTTGATACTGGGAAGATTGGCCTCCCATACGTGACCCTATATGATGCGACCGTATGATAATCATCCGCATAACAATGAATGTTTGTATTGGCTTGCATGATTAAGCACCTACTTTCATCAATTAAACCTTCTACCTTTTTATGTACCATGGGGCAAAGATGTGTTTCCCAACACTGGCAAGCTTCACGCCAGTTGTACATTATGTTCATCAGTTTGTACCGATAATGTTGGGTATGATAATAAACAAGAGCCATCGTTAATGGGTATGATAATAAACTACGTTCGCATAAACAGTTAAGCATGATAATAAACATTTAAGGATGATAATAAACACTTACGCATGATAATAAACACTTAAGACGGATAATAAGCAGTTAAGCATGATAATAAACATTGAAACATGATAAGAAACACTTTGGAATGGATAATAAGCACTTAGTACGGATGTTAAATAGTTAAGGGCTGATAATAAACACGAACGCATGATTAATAAACACTTTAAGGCTGATACTAAACACGTAACTGACATACTAATTATTTCGATATGAACTATGTCCAATTATCGTCGATTTCATTATCGACAATAGTGATTGCCAAATGGAATAATCCTTCATTGTTGTCCTTGCCAGTTGCACCCAACAAAATACCACCATATATGCCTAGCAAATGCGTCCCATCTAAAAACAACATGGGTCTGCAACCCCACTTGAAGCCATCCAATGAAGTGCGGAAACAAAAAAACAAAAAAAAAACCACGCCAAAACCGATCAGCGTCACTATTAATGATAATAATGTTACCTGGATTTGTTTCAGCAACCTTACCTGCATACCATATCAACATATCATAACTTTCTACATCGCTTATGTGTATAACTCCCCTTTCCACCTCTTTACCCAGCCAACTCTGTTTGTAGAGCAGACGAATGCCATGATCCCGTAATATATCTCGTTGTATATTCGATGTCGATCCCTTAATTTCTTCATTACTTATCCGCTAACCCATTTCTTCATCACGTGTGATCTTCGGTTGTTTTTATTCTAAACGTGGGGAGGATACCATCTTTTGAGGTATGAATACGCCACTGGCATCCATCAACGGCACATGTAATAGTAACCCTATTGCGATCGTTTTTAATGAACTGGAAGTTAAAATTGCATTTGATGGCATTATTAGACAGTGTATTCTTGAAATCAATGGTGTCTTGGAAAATTTTCCCGATGGTGAAAATGTCACCTTCTGTATCTCGACAGAATGTGGATACTATCAATCCTTCATTTACCCCAGCCTGGGCTTCAAATAATCAGTTGAATGAAGCATGTTGTGATAATAATGGTTCCCTCACCAAATTGATAATAAATAAATACTTAGTGTAATAAGTAAACAGTTAGGGAAGATGAATAAATATTTTCATAAAGAAACTAAATACTTTCGTGTCAAAACTAAACACCTCCATGCAATAAATAAACACTTACTATAAACAAATAACATAAACAAATCAAATCACTATCAATGGAAACTAATGCCAGGACATGGTCATTAACTAAAATAATGGTCATCATGTGTAGAACATTAACATATAACTGTGGCGCATCAAGAATTTATCAACCAAAGGCTTATTGAATATTTGTTCTGTTGTGAACTTAGTGTCTTCTGTTCGTCTGGAATGACATATTTTACCTACGGTTTCAGGCCCCAGTATATGCAAATGTTCTTCAATACATCCTCTCAGTCGGTTAGCACAGTAAAGTCCAACACATAGACCTCCCTATTGTACTTTACAATATTGTAAAACATTTCCATTTTGAGCCTGCAACATCAAAAAAAGGTTAGGTTGGGAACCCATGCAAGTCAAATGTAAACTCCACCACAGTAACCTACATCTTGGTTTTGGGTTTCTTCCAAATGCTACCGTGGCCGCTAGGAAGAAACTCCAGCAAATCGGAAGCTCTCCGCGGACGAGGGAAATTAAGGAAGATGATGAAAAGATGACCAGTTATGCTTCGTTAGAAGCTCCACAAAAAAATAAGAAAAACAAAGATATTACCCACATAAAGAAGAACTCCTCTCATATAAAGAACAAGAAAAAAAGAACTCTAGTACCCAGTGGCTTCTCTAAGAAGACAAATGGTGAAGAAAGGTCCTCTCTGCACATTGAAAAGAAAGGACTACAATGCCTTGAGATTGCAAAGGGCCAATCTTGACATTTCTCAAAAATCCTCATGTACATGACTAACGGAAGGAGATGGGAAGGACTTAAAGATAATACTTTGAAAAAGGAAAGACTGCAGAGAAATGTATTATGTCAAAGGGTCTGTCTGGCCATTTTAAAAATGTACAAGGACCAATAAATAATTTATCCTTATATTTTTTTAACAAAATGAAGAGTAGGTTTTTTTCATGGCACTACAAATTGGACTAATCAATTGAATATCTTTTGATAACATCACATATCATTGATAATTTTAGATTTTAATTTTTTTTTATCATATCTCATATACACCATTAAAATATATAATTAAATATTATACTAAAAAAACCTATACATACACTTTCAAAAATTTCTTTACTTCTTAAATAACAGGGCCGGTCCAATCAGTGCAAATGGGACTGATCCTAGGCAAAATTATAAAATATTCAAAATAATTTTTATTAAATTAAAATTTATATAATAAAATTGAAAAATAAATCTAAGATAAATCAAAGTTTATATTTTAAAAAATTATGATTCTTACCAATATTGATCATGTTGAAATAATAATAATAATAATAATAATAATAATAATAATAATAATAATAATATTATTATTATTATTATTATTATTATTATTATTATCATCATCATCATCATGAAAAAAATTTAAAAAAAAAAATTCTAACCATAATTATTTTTAAAAAAAATTGTGGGATCTTAACAATTCAGCTCTAAACAAATGCCTTAGCAGCCTATATTGAGGACTGGCTATTAAAAAATTAAACTCAATTAATCATTATACATGAAAAAATTAAGAGGAATTGCTCAAAAGATCCAAACAACTTTACCATTGGACCAAAAAGACTTTTGATTTTTTTCAAATCCCTTGGAAGTCACTCCTTTTTCCTATAATTATTTTTAAGTCCAATGGTTAGAAAACCTCAGTTTTATTATTCTTACATCACGTTCAATTTTTAGTTTTATCTTTAGTTTTGGTACTTCGGATTTACTATTTTTATATCACCTTCAGTTTTTAGTTTTGTACTTTGATTTTTGGTGTATCCATTTACTATTTGGTAAATCTATTTAAATTTGTGTATTGTCAAACATAATTCGAACTTTCAAAGGTGATGAGAGGGATAAAATAAAATTGGTTATAAAAAAAGGGTCTGTAGAGGATAATATTTTGTCAAAAATACTGCAGAGAATAAACAAAAAGTTTCAGAGACTAATTAGATATATGTAATAAAAAAAATTAAATTTAAGGGATATCCAAAATATTTAATTTTTTAGGAATTAAACATGATTAAAATAATAAACTTAAATACGATTTAATATTCAACACATATTGATCTTTGTAATATTATTAAGAGTTTGAATGTTTTGTAAAAAAAAATTGAATCTAATGTGAAGGAAAATAAATATTTAACTGTATTTGTATTAAATATTACTATTTTAAAACAACATCATGGGCAAACAAGTTATGCTTTTATCAATGTAAAACAATTTTACATGTCTTCAATGTTGAATAAATATTCTATTTTCTAAGTGAATAACTAATTGCCCAACGAAACAAACCCTCAAAATACCATTAACGGCAGTTATAATTAGAGTTTCATAAAATAATGAAACGTACTTGATTTTATCCTATTTTAATTCAAAAAGTTTCAGTTACCTCTAACTTTTTCTTATTATAAAATTTTTTTACTTAAACTTGGAGGTGAGATAGGACATGTATTAATCATAGCATGAATTTTAAAAAAGAATTAGGACTTGGTGCTAGACAATTTAATTTGTTTTATATAATTTATTATTAAAGAAAGAGTTTTAAAAGTACAGAGAAATATAAAAGTTAAGATTACAGGGTAAATATCTTGAGTATTAAACTCATTTTTCATTTTAACATTGAAGTTCAATTTGTATCATTCGGTAAAAATAGCACCACTTATTTTTGGATATGACATGTCATCTAAAAAAGTCACATGACCACTCTTATTGATGTATCATATGCCATATTAACTTAGTGAACTAGTTTATAAGAGTGGTCATATGGCTCTCTTTGATGATGTTGTTAGTTTTAAACTAATTTGGATTTAAATTATCTTTGTGATAATTTAAAATTAAGTACATTTAAATAACTATAGTGGTCCATAACATTATCATTTGAATCCTATATTAATCCTAAGTATTTTGGATAATGATGTACTTTAAAATTTAAAGTGGAACTAATCCTTTGATAGAAAGGATTATATACAGAGCAGGACCAAGGTCATCGATCGATCTAAAGTTGTTTTGAATACCCAGCTCCATCAACGAAGAGAAGGGATAAATTGGAAGAACTCTTGGTTTTTTCAAGTGCATTTTTTTGTTTCTTCAAGTGTAGATCTCAGTCAGTTTAATTAACTAGGTTTACGGACATATTATGTCTTATTTTGGTTTTATGATACGATACATTTAGATGCTTAGATGTCATATACCATATTTTAATTAATCTTTAACAGATGTTGCATGTCCACATATGTAGAAGATGCAGTGAACTAGTATTAGTGTGGCAAATCCAGCATATTTGTCATTAAATTTTGTTCAGAATTCTCTTCGTATACTTTCACGAAACACAAATTAAAATTAAATAATTAAAATGATATAAATTTAAATTCAATACTCAAAATAAAAAATATTTATAATATAGTACTTATAAAATTAAAATAAAAATTATCCTGTGGATCACATGTGATAATATGCATAGAAAAAAAAAAAGAAATTAAAGACTGGCATCACACATAAGTTATTATACAGCAAGAGAAAGATATGAGATGGTGGGCGAATCATAGTGGTAGAGGTATGGCATTAGTGTAGGAAGCATTTATTTTATAATGTTATTTTAAAAAGTGGCCCAAAATATTATAGTACTAATTAAATATCTGTCATATTAATAATAAAGATATATTATTGTCATTCATTTTTTTTAAATATCAATATATTTTCTAAATGTTCATAATATGAGAGCCATTAATATGCATATAAAATATATATGTATATATATAAAAATATTACCAACAATCTATCAATTGGGGTTTGTCCAAATGACTGAGGTTTGAATACATTAAGAAAGTAAGTGATGAGTTTGAAATATTATATATGAAAAAATATAAATAAATAAATAAATAACCATTAAGAGAGGTATACTCTGTATAAAGCTTTCAATATCTTATTTCGAAAACTGATTGGTCGAAACCAAAAAAAATCTATAAATAAATTTAATATCCATGAGAAAATGGAAAGTTCGAAAAAAAGTAATTTAGGGTTTTAACCAAAATTTAAATATAATTAATATATGGTGGCTTAATATAGTTAATAATTTGGGTATTTTAAAAAATAATTTAATGCTTATTAACTTTAATTGGTTTATTTACGTGTAATACATCAAGTATACGCGTTTTTTAACTTCAGAAATATTAAACTAAAACAAAAAAAATATAGGATTTTTAGATTTCTTGATGTTGTATGTGATTCCATAACCATCACTCTCAAGCATAGGGAGTGTTTGGTTTGCCGAAGTGGAGGTCGAGGTCGAAGTGGCTGAAAAGATGAGTTTCAGACCACTTCCTTGTTTTTGGTTCGCCAAAGTGGTGATTTGACAACTTCCAAAACCAGCCACTTCCTGCTTTTGACTCCCGGATTAAATGCTCTGAAATGGGATTTGAGGCAACTGACTTCCCTCACGTGGTGTCACGTGGGTTGCTTGGGATCACCTCCGTCTTTTCCCACTTCTCAATCTATTTTTGGCGATGTTGTGCTAGGGTTTTCATTTCAGCCACCTCTTGCCATCTGGATCTCTCCTCTATCTTTGTCTTCATCTTCGTCTTCACCCAAGCATCGTGGTGACTCTTGTCGCTGTCTACTTTGCCCGATCTTCCCTCTCTCGACTACTTCCCTATTTTTTTTCACCATCCCTTCAGATCATACTTGGTAGATCCTTGAAAATGGTTTTGAACAATGATATTTGGGATGATTTTAAGTTTTTTTTGTTCGTTTTAGTCGTCCTTGCTTGTATCTTGTGTATTGTTTCTGATTTTTCCCTTTTTGTTTTCGTTCCGGGTTTCACATGCCATGTTGATGATTTGAACGCATCCATTGTTTTTCACATGTTGTTTTCTTCCCAATCTTGTGTTTCTTTGCATATCTGTGAGCATGTATATTTTAGTTATTTATTTACTTATTTTTTTTTTTTCCATTATTAGGAGATTTTCATATCATCAATATTCAGTGCAAGAAATTTATCTAGGGTTGTCCCCCTTCTTTTTATTTATTTTTCTGCTGATATTCATATGAATACAATATTTTTTTAGATGTATTGTTATATTATCGTGCAAATCTTCAAAGCATGTATTTTCCCTTGTAGATCTTCATAGCATTACTTTCATTTCTTTTTTTGTTTGTTCATGATCATATCATAGCATTTTATAACTGTTGTTAATGTTTTTTGACATACGGTCTGTACAATATGTGAATAGGTGTAACCAGATCTTCTTTGGTTTTTTCTTTACTTTGATGGTTACCCTCAGCGTTTGTTTATTACTTATATACTAGGCTTTTTTTCCATGCTTTTCCTTTTGTATAATTTATACTGCTATTTTTTCCATAGCTTTATTTTTCTTGTGTTTTATTTGTTCTTGTTTATTTGTTTGAATGACAGGATGCTCATTTGTGGGTCATTTTCTCTGAAATTGTTATTTCCTTTATACTTCCTCATTAACAGAATTTCATGTTTGTTTGCATGGTGTTTGCTTGTTTTAGTCTCATACTGTTCTTCATTTATTAATATTATGTTGCATTGCTCTATATGAACATGTTTTCCATATTTTATTTTGTTTTCCTTATCAGATCGCGTATTTGTTGTCGGTTTTCATAAATTTGTTTCTTCTGTACATTCCTTCATGAACTGATTACTATTTTGCTGTTCTTTTTCCTAATTCCATGATCTTTACATATCATTAATTTTGTAATGTGTTGCAGTGTTCTGTACCTATTACATTTCCATTGTGCAATTGCATGTTGTTTGATTGTTTGTTCTTTTCATTCCTTTATGAACTGATAATAATTTTGTTGTTCCTTCTCGTCATTCCATTATCTTTACATTTCATTTATTTTGTAATGTGTTACATCATTCTATACCCTTCATTTATTTATATTGTGTTCTGTTGATTTATATGAACATGTTTCGACATATTTTATTTTTCTTTTTTGTGTTTTCCCATCATGAACACCATGAATTTATTGATGCTTTTGATAAATTTCTTTCTTCTTTTCATTCCTTTATGATCTGATTACTATTTTCATGTTGTTCCTTTTCATGTTGACTTGATCTTTAGATTACATTTATCTTGTACTGTGTTGCGTTGTTCTGTACCCATTATGATACTATATGTCTATGGGTTCTTGTTTATTTGTTTCAATGGCATGATGATTATCTACATATTATTTTCCCTGAAGTTGTTGTTTCTTTTTTACTTCCTCATGAAGAGAATTTCATGTTCAATTGTATGTGGTCTAACTGTTTCACGATCCTTCATTTATTTGTATCGTGTTCAATTGATTTATATGAACATGTTCTGCCATATTTTATTTTCTTTTATGTTTCCATATCATGAACACCATCAAATTATTGTTGCTTTTAGTAAATTTCTTTCTTCTTTTCATTCCTTCATGTTTTGATTACTATTTCCATGTTAGTCCTTTTCATGCTTCCATGATCTTTTGATTACATTTCTCTTAAACTGTGTTACGGTGTTCTATCCCATTATGTTACTATATCTCAATGGGTTCATGTTTATATATTTGAATGGCATGATGCTTATCTGCAGGTTACTTTCCCTGAAACTGTTGTTTCCTTATTACTTTCTCATCAATAGAATTGCAGTTCTCCTAATTATTAATTTAAATTGTGCTGCATTGCCCTTGTTTCTAGTTTTTTTTTTGAATGTATTCATTTGTAGCTTGTATTTTTACTTGGAATGAATCATCTTTTGTTTCCTGTTGTAGCTTTCATAAAAAATACAACTTCATAGGGTTGTACATCATGTAGAAAGCTATGTACATATAGGTAAACTAAGATAGCAGCTGACAGTTCATGACTAATTGAAATCAATAACGATATCATTAATTATTTAGATGGATAACTGGACTGTTAATGACTGTGTGAGGCCAATGGTTGCGGCGTTCACTACAATTGTTGTGGTTGTTGCCTTCCTTATTGAAGAAATGCATGTCTCTAGGGCAGGGAGAAAAGGAACCATCCATAATTCGAGACCTAACTAGGAAAAAACATATGGAACGTGTTTTAAGGAGTGGTCTCGACTATTGTGTGAGCTATCTTAGGATGGATGTAGGCCCTTTTATGCATCTTGCATCGATCATGCGTGACAAGCACCTCCTTGTAGACACACGACATATATCAGTTGAAGAACAGTTATCCATGTTCTTGCATATTGTCGGTCACAATACCAAGAATAAGACTATAAGAATTGAGTTTCTTCGTTCAGGAGAAACAATTAGTCGATATTTTAATAGCATACTCAAAGCTATTTGTGCCATTAGGGATGATTTTGTGAACCCCCCAGCGGTAATTGTCACTCGGAGATTGAGAGTAACCCGAATTGGTTTCCATTTTTCAAAGTAAGTTTATTCGACATATAACAAAAAATTTAATAATTTCCACTTAAATCATTCCTTGTTCCATCATGTACTGTTGTAATGATAGGTTTGTTAGACGGTACACATATTGATGCGTCCGTCCCCCCTCAAGAACTACCCCGGTTTCATGGTCGAAAAGGCCCAACCCAGAATGTCTTAGCTGTGATGAACCCTGACTTGCAGTTCACCTACGTGTTGGCGGGTTGGAAAGGATCAGCGAATGACTTCACTGTCCTAAAAGATGCACTATCGAGACCACAGCCAGAGGGAATAAAAATGATAGAAGGTAAAGACCCTTTTATTTTATCAATTTAAATATTACAACAAAGTCCAAATGATGAATACTATTATTGTAGGGAAATATTATCTTGTAGACGCCGGTTATACCACTATGCAAGGGTTCATAGCGCCTTATCGAGGTGTTAGGTACCATTTAAAAGAGCATAGTGGAAGGCCACCAACAAACCCGAAGGAATTGTTCAACCTTAGACACTCAATGTTGCGGTCTCGAGTGGAGCGTGCTTTTGCAATCTTGAAGAATCGTTTCAAAATTCTAACATCACATCCTTTCTTCCCATTCAGGACACAAGTTAAATTAGTTCTTACATGTTGCATATTGCATAACTACATAGCAGGTGTAGACCCAAACAACATGCTCTTGCATGAAGGAATCACACACCTTGACGACCAAATCATGGCATCGCAACCCCGATCGTAACGAGAACAGTGTGAAGAAAATCGACAATGGATTGAACTTAGAGATAAAATCGCAAATGACATGTGCACTCGATACAACGGCTTTGTGTGAAATTAGTACTCACACTTTTGTTGAGTTATCGTTGCATACTTGTTTATTGCATGATTTGTTTTTCGTATGTACTGCTCATTACTTGTAACTCTATGTCTTTCCCTACATCCTTGATTCACTTGTCCTATATGGGTTTTATCTTTATTAAAATTGTTGTTTAAGGCATGTTATTTATTATATGCTATGTGCTGTTGAAAAGGCACATGTTTTTCATTGTTTATGTTTAAGGAATTTTATTTATTATATACTATGTGTTGTTGAAAATGCACATGTTTTTCATTGTTTATGTTTAAGGCATGTTATTTATTATATGCTCTGTGTTGTTGAAAATGCACATGTTTTTCATTGTTTATTTCATACATGCATGCTTATTTCATAAATGAATAAATGCATGGTTACTTGTACTTTTTTTTTGTATGGAATTCAAGGATTTACATCATAATTGCATGATTATTTCAGAAATGAATAAATGCATGGTCTACTGGTTTCCAATTTACTTGAAGCACTTGCTACTCAATTTGTATGTGTTATGTGGTTGTATGATTTCTATATTGGCATGTTATAGTAAATACATTAATAGATATAAATGGCTATATGAACATGAGCATGCTTTTAGGATTATAGTTACATGTCTAAACTTGGTTTACCTTTTCTATTTTCTTATAAATTATGTTTGCGAATTGTCTTCTGAAATTGCTGCACATCTTCATGTTTTCTGTGTTGATTTTAGAGCTTGTATTTTGTTTTCTATCAATGTTGAACCTTATGGATATGATTATGCAAATGTTGTAGTTTCCATAAGAAGAGATGCAACTAACTTACATATATATGATTTTATCCAATAGAATTCCAGGGCTTATGGAGGTCCTCGACCGTATAGCTGAGAAATCCTCATCGAGGGCATCTGGCAGCAAGCGTGGGACTCCAAATAAAAGATGGAAGGCTGAGTTCGACAAGTTTTTGATTCCACTTCTTGTTGACCAAGTTAGAAAAGGGTTGAAATGTGACAAATCATTTAAAAGAGCAGCATTTGCCTTTGCTGCTGTTGCCGTCAATTCTAGATTCAAGACTGAGTTCAGTGTTGAGAATGTTGAAAACCATTATCGAACATTGAAATCCCGATACACTGAGATAAAAAAGATGAGAGATCTCAGTGGTGCAGGTTGGGATGATACCACGAAGACCATCACCCTTGACCCTCTAGTTGCTTTAGCTTACGTCGAGGTAAGATGGTCTTTGTTGTATGATAATAACTAGCACAACGTTGGCATCCATAAGAACATGTTTAATTTCTTATTAATGAAACTATAATATAGGCTCACCCAGCAGCCAAGCCTTTTATAAACAAACCAATTGAACATTATGAAGAACTGAGGCTTATATGTGGTGAGGATAATACAACGGGCTCGTATGCAACTTCTGTGTTTGATGACTTCGGGGATAAATCAGACCATGGAGGCAATAACATGGACAACTTTGATGAAGCCCCAGTAGATCAGCCAAGTAATGATGATGCTGATGCTGATGCTGATGCAAACTCTGCTCCACCAGTTGTTAGTAGCCCTGCCACATCCTCTACTCCAAGGTCACAACGCTCAAGCAGGGGATCGAAGAACCCTTCAATGATGGGTGATCTCATTATTGTGGTGGGAGAAATGGCATCTGCCATTAAGAACCCTACCCACTGGTCAGAGACCTTGTACGCAAAGGTTATGGAGGTAGATGGTTTTCATAAGAAGGAGCTTGTTGATGCCTTTGACTATCTGCAGCTTTATGAAGTTGAGGTCAGAGGTTTCATGGTCAAGGATATGGAACTCAGGAAGGATTGGATTGAAAAATACCTATCTAGGATGGATTGAATCAGCACCTAGCATGCATGCTTAACTCATTCTCTTCACCTGCCTTATTTTATTGCATGTTCCTGCATTTCATGCATCATGACTGCTTCATGTTTTGTTTTGGGCGGACCTAGTATGGGACACCTTGCTATGGTTGAACCAATTCATGCATTTCATGTTTTGTTATCTGCATCTGTCTCTCATGAACTTATTGACATGCGTATGTTTGTCTGAACCTACTTATCTTTATGTTGCTTTATATAGTTTGGATATATGTCTGTTTGTCACTAACATCACTTTCATTTTTTTTGTTGGAATTCAGGTTATGATAGGTTGGCAATGATGAGAGGCAATTTGTGGCAATGCACTGAGGCACAATTCTATAATATGACACGAAAGTCAAAATTAGAGTATTGGCGGGGCAAAATGAGGGGCACTTCAATGCCAATCTTTTGCAGCTATTGGGAATCTAGTTGGCTTGAGTGTCAAGGTAGCATTAAGTTGGTGTTCTTATGCATTGTTTCACTTGTCTGAATGTATACAGGTTATTTTTAAAAGATGTCTCTCAGGTTTGTATTTGTTGATGTTTCTTAACTATTTGTATTTTAATGCTTTCATCGATTACTCAATAGGTTTTTTTTTTTTACCCGATTTGTACAAGTGTGGCGAGGCAATTAGGAGGCACAGCGTGCCACCATTGCAGCCAACTTGTATAGTTTTTGGTCCCTTCGGTTGGTTTTACAAATAGAACATGCGCCGATGAATGTGCTTAATTGTCACTATTGCTACTACCTGAGCCTTGCCAAGCAAATAAGAATTGTTTTGGTTCAGTACTACTCAAAAGTATATTTTTACATATTATTGGAAATTTCTATGCTCTTTTATTGATCTTATACTTGATAATATTTGATCTTATACTGGTTTTCTTGTAGAGGTAGTGACCTATATACACAAGCATCAATGGGCTCTGTAAGGCTTTCGATTGATTCTAGAAAGGAAAAACATAGCAGTTCTTCCTTCAATAGTCCAGCAAATGCAGTTAGCCTTCTATTTTCCTCAACTTTGGCACTTTGTGTTTTGGTAGAAATAGCTATCAGAGATATGTTGAGTAGTGATCCTTATGTTGTTTTGATGCTAACTCACACATAGATGGAATGCTTAAGAATGGGATTGGGCTCGGCATGTACTGCAAGGAAGGAAATCTGAGAACTACATTCCATGTATTAGTGAAATGGAGGAAGCAACTCTAGAGTCTAATGAGTACACACACTCTATTTTGGTTGATGATCTATGTAGAACAGGCTTGTTTAAGGTTGCACAAAATCATTTGGAATGTACAATGATGGTCAATGTTGATCACGGATTATTGGTTCCAATGTTATTAAAATGATGTAATTTTTTTGTTGATGTTGACCAAGGAAAGTTGATGTTTGATTATAATATAAATTGTATATTTGCATACTGGCCAGGGAAATTTGATGTTTGATTATAATATAATTTTTGTTTTTGTTGATGTTTACTTGTATACAATTATATTGCACAGTAGGTGATAACAAAATTTGTTTTTCACATCATAACTTTTTTTTCCTTAATATGTTAACAAAACAATATTACGAAAAAAAATAACAAATTTAAGGGTAAGGAAAACATACAAACAGATACCCACTTAGGCATGATGAATATACAAAAAAACCCCCTTTCCAATATGAAATTGTCTAAAAAAACTTTTAATAAATAAAATAAATTTGTAAAATTAAAATTAAACCAATTTATTGTAAATATTGATGAATTATTTAAGTTGTAATTTACGGTTTGGTTTTTACAAGTCTAAAAATATAATTCAATTAAAAGTTAGAAAATTAGAACTAAATCAATTTATTGATGAACCATTTCAAATTAATTTGTAATTTACGGGCTGATTTTTGTAAAATAAAACAAAAATAACTCAATTAAAACTTGTAAAATTAGAATTAAGCCAATTTATGTAAATCAACTATTAAAATTATAATGTGTGGTAAATAAAAGTAATTAACATAAAAAAAACCTAAAACAACATTATATTTTAAAAGCATTTATAATAACCAATTTAACAAATATGGGGTAACCTCACCCCCTACCCGAAGTGGTGATTACAACCCCACTTCGGTATTACCAAACACAAAGAACTATTGAAGTCACATTTTCCAGGTTTTCACTTCCATCATCCAAACACATAAAGTGGTTCCTGATGTCACAATTTCCATCTCAACCAAACACATGGAAGTGGAGACCTCCAACTGAATTCCACACTTCAACTGAAGTGGTGTTTGCAGACCTCCATCACTTCGGTCATTCACTTCCTAACCAAACAGGCCCTTAACATGAATGACAATCTTGCATTTTGAACGTCTAGTTAGGTCTTCAGTCTTCTTGTTAAGCATCACTCAAGCTTAACATAACTAGAATCTTATCCTAATCTAGCTGATGAATCACTGCAAGTGCATGGGTAGTCAAGTAATAAATCTCCACACGTGAGTGTGAGAGTATCATGTTGTATAACTGCAAGCGTACGGTTTTGCCAAGTAATAATTTAGAAATTGATCCTACGAAAATCAAGTGTAATTACTAATCTATTACAACAATATGCTATCTAAGCAATTAAAAGTTGTAATGATAGGAAAGTCAAAGCAATGAAGCAGGAGAAATTGTACAAATGGGAATGCAAAGAGGCAAGGATGTGGACTGTAAACCAAATTTAAACAAACATAGGCTTGGGAACTCACCACAAATAGTAATGAAAGATATGTTTGGATCTCTACAATATTTGGGTAGATTAATTGAAGGGTAATAATCCTTAATTACTTGTCACTCTTTTTCAAGAGATAACAAGTTGATTTTAATTAAGCCAACCCCTACTTTCGTGGTAGATAAACTCTCTCAAAACCCTATTAAGCTCATTTGTTAAACACTAAACCCTCAAGAAATACTCTTCAGTAATTTTAAGGTTG
Source organism: Dioscorea cayenensis subsp. rotundata (assembly GCF_009730915.1). NCBI lineage: Eukaryota > Viridiplantae > Streptophyta > Magnoliopsida > Dioscoreales > Dioscoreaceae > Dioscorea > Dioscorea cayenensis. The sequence goes on along the minus strand of NC_052472.1, from coordinate 9,634,047 downwards.
ACTTAAGAATTTCCAATACCTAGAACAACATTTTAGTTAATCTTGATCCCTATGATAAAGCAAGCAATTGTTTTCACACTCCAGAGCTATGCAAACACAAATCAAAAGCCAACTCAAAGTAATCTACCATTAATTATAAAAGATCCTTACAAATGAAACAACCACATCAATCATCACAACTTTAAGCTAATCCCAAACCTAGAGAGAAGTTCTACACTTCCATGTCTTAATTACAAAAGAAAGCAGGAAAAAAAATCTATGCAAAAGCATAGTACAACAAGTCTTAAGAAACCTCCTATGTTGCCCACAGAGGCTCGATCTTCAGATTTTCCAGCCTTGTTTTCCTCCTTTTGAGCCTTTTAGAATCTCCTTTGTTCTTTCTCCAGCTGCCACGCCTTTTACCCTGCCTTTTCTTCCCCAGAAAAACCCTTTCTTGATGCCCTTTATACCCAATATCAGGAGCTGGGTCTCAGGTACTTTTACAGACTACAGATGTGCCAGTTTACTTGAAGGGTTGTGTATCTTGGAAAAGCTGGCTCACCTATCAGATCTTGTCAATTTTCTCCTTGCCTTTGAAACACCCTCAGTTCATCAAAGTTTTGGGTCAGTTCCAGCTTCCTACATACAAAGTAACTAAAAGAAATAGTTTGTACACAAAGGAAGAAAAATTCATTACAAATTCTAGGAAATTGCATGCTTAATGAAGAATCAACAACTAAATGCATGATAATAATTATGCAGTTTTTATGTACAACAAACTCCCCCTAGCCTAAATCCTTGCTTGCCCTCAAGCAATGCTACAATCAAACATCATGCTAAGGGGAAACACACATAAATCAGATGATAATATTGTTTAGCACAAGACACAAGCATAATTGTAAAGCCAGTTCATAAAGGACATGAAGCAATTGGCCTTGCCATAGGATGGAATGCACACAAGCATCACAAAAGAAAATTTATTCATCCCACATGCAAATGGTCTTCGGGTTTAAAATAGGACATAAAGATGTAATGAACCTTTAAGACCTCTTGAGCCCCCTTACACATATCAATCACCCTGTTGTTTATTTGAGGGATCGATAGGATTTCATTCAACCACACAACTTCAGTTTTTTTTTCCCGACTAACGTAGACTATACTAATCTTTTGGAGGATGCACATGCTGTTTAGACACAAGAGCCACCCAACTACTCGATTATTACAACTCTACATAAACGCATTCGTGCTTCAATAGCACTTAGCCATTATAAGCAGAGGAATATTGGCATAGACCTCTTTTTTTTATCTACTCTACCTATGTCATTTCTCTCTTATTTAAGATTTTAACTAGGGCAAAGAAAATGTTATGGGACCACGAAATCTTAAGAAGAATTTATTGCAAAAATATATACTAAGTTAAAGCTCACAAGGTCACAAGCAATGGAATTAGCAAATTTGAGCTCATGTAAATTCTAAGTGTGCATCCCAGTCACCATTAAGCAAGAGAAACTATTCCATGCCTTCTTTGTGTCATGCCAAACAATTTATCATAGAAATTCTGAAAGAACATGATGGCAAAAAAATTTTGTGTTTTTGAAATGAGTGGAAATGTTTATGTAAATGCCATGACATGTAATGGTATGCAAATGCTAGGTGAATACAAGAATGCATGCAAGGATGCAAGACTACTCTACTTCTAAACTCCCCCAAGCCTAAGCCCTGCATTGTCCTCAATATTAGAAATTTAATAGAAAATAGACAATAGGGATGGAATTGACTGAATCAATGAGGAGGTGATGAGAAGCGGCCTTGTGCGACGTGCCACTCATACATCGTATTGACTTGTTGCTAAATTTGGGTCGAGAACATACCTTTGGTGTTGTTGTTCAGTAGAAATTGTGGCGAGGGCTGCTAAAATGTACTCAAGGTTGTTTGCTGGACGTGGTTCTTGATGAGGTTACTGTATATTGTGTTCAATAGGAGGGATGTTTAGTGTTGCGAGGTGAAGACGGGTTTCGGCCTTGAAATCCCCAATTCTCACAACGTTTGACCATGGTTCACTTGGGGTCGAGGAAAGGATAAGGTAGCTTGTCCCCTTTGAGCATTAGGTAGTAAGTGCCAGCCTTCTTGACAATCATCTTTCGTGGCAATGCAAGCCTCTAAATCCAGCCTTATGTTACCAAAAATTCTCTGAAATGGAGACAAATCACAGTTAAAAGTAGGAGCAATTTGAGTTATGAGGCCACCAAGGACAATATCATTGGATGAGACTTTGCTAACTTTGGCAAACTGGCGAGCTAGGTGTGGATCGATGTCTAATGGAGTATCATGCAACATAGCCCATAAAAATATGAGTTTGGACTGCCTAACTATAGCTTCACAATCACCATGACCAAATAGTGTAAGAGCCATAATCCGATGAATGTACCTAAAACAAGGGTTCTAAGACTAGTGGCTCTAGCAGTGGAGGGTTCATACTTGGGTTTTTAGGTGAGTGTGTGCCAAAAGTCTGTGGCAATAAAGTCATTAGGGGTTCTTCGGTCTTCTCTGGTTGGGAGATCAAAGATCTGATTAAATTGAGCAAGATTGAGTTTGTGGTATTGGTCAAGAAGCCAGAATGTGATCTCACCTTCTTCACTTCCCGGACCATAGAGAATATGGACATCAACTGAACTTAGAAATTCCAAGGTCAAGCGTTTATAGGTGGGAAATCACATGTTGATAAATTTGGTCCAACCTAGGTTGCCTACCATCCAAATAAACATCATCTATAATGCCTAAGGTGCACATAAGACCATCATCCATATAACTGATTGGAATAATCCTTCTTTTTGAAAGAACCCAGTACCCATTGTGTTGAAAAGCATCTCTAAATATGACGCCATGTGAATCAAGCAAATCTGCAAATGAGGCATGGATCGCCGAAGAAGGCCTTGGAGGTTGGTCTCGGGAGCTTAAGGCAGCGGTGACGCACCTTGTTCTCTTGGTTGGCATGTTAAAGGGGGTTGCAAGAGGAGCTTAATGTATGACGTTGAGAAGGGCGATGAGGGTGATTGGAGATGGTGTCAAGGTTAGTGTGGAGATGGTGGAGGAATTCATGCCGGTGAGTTGGGTTGCTAGAGAGTTTTGAGAGTGATGTTGGGATGAGTGAGTAAGAGAAAAGAAAAAAATAAATGGAGAGGTTGATGGGTGAGGTGATGGAAAAAAATAATAAAAGTTGTCTTGGGTGTGGGAAAAGGTCATGTATAAAAAAAAATAGGATATGAAGAGTATGGGAAAAGTAAAGGAAGGATCTGAGTCAATCTTGGTGCGAGGGAAAAAGTATTTGAGGTGGATAGGGAGAAAAAGGTAGTTCTTGGGATCAGGAAAAAGTGGGGAAGAATTGGAGGGAAAAAAATGTTTATGATTTCTCCTTATTAATGCAAGATCTACACCTGTGTTCCCTGACATACTCTAGTTGTGTTTCTTGGCAGTCAATCCTAATAAGTCTGCACTGGCTATTTGCAATCTGGCCTGTACATTGGAATATCAAATAAAATAAGGAAAGTCCTGGGATAATTCTAAGCCTACACAAAACATTTATACTTGAATCAACTAACATAACTAAAAATTTATATGCACAAACAAAGAAACAAGACTGAAGACTGAAAATCAAAAAGAAAAGGATAAGGGTTGGAATGCCTTCCAAGAAAGAGCTCGTTTAAGGTCATGAGCGCGATCCCCTTTTATTTATGGATTCAGCAATGGAGGATTTGGGAGAGTATAGGTTCTCCCTTCTTCAATGAGCTCTCCAATGATGTAATGCTTCAGTCTTTGTCCATTGACTTTGAAGGTGTCGGTTGCTTCACTATGAAACTTCAATAGTGCCGTATGGGAAAACCTCGGACACTCTAAAAGGCCCTAACCATCTTGACCTTAATTTCCTAGGAAAAAGCTTTAATCTCAAATTAAAAAGTAGGACCAAATCTCCTTCTCGAAATTCTCTACAAAAAATCTGTTTGTTATTCCACAATTTTGTTCTTTCCTTGTAGGTATTTGCATTTTCATAAGCATCCAATCTCTGTTCATCTAGCTCATGTAACTGAAGCTTTCTCTTTTCTTTGGCTTTTTTCATATCAAAATTAAGAGCTTTAATCGCCCAAAACGCCTTATGCTCCAACTCAACAGGCAAATGGTAAGCTTTGCCATAAACTAAGCGAAACGGGGTCATACTAATGGGGTCTTGTAGGATGTTAGATATACCCATAAGGCGTCATCAAGTTTCAATGCCCAATTTTTCTTGTTGTCAAAACAGTTTTCTCAAGTATACTTTTGATCTCCCAATTTGAAATTTCAGCTTGCCCGCTTGTTTGAGGGTGGTATGGTGTGGTGATCTTGTGTGTCACATCATATTTCATAAGTAGGCTCTCAAATTGTCATTTAATGAAGTGTGATCCCCCATCACTTATAACAGCCTTAGGAACTCCGAACTTTGAAAAAATTACCCGTTTGAAGAGTTTTATTACTGTCTGGGCATCATTTGTTGGGGATGGAAGAACTTCAACTAATTTGGAGACGTAGTCCATAGTCACAAGAATGTATCTGTTGTTGCATGAAGATGGAAACGGCCCCATGTAATCAATTCCCCAAACGTCAAAGATTTCCACTTCAAGGACGTAATTAAGAGGCATTTCATGTCTTCTTGAGATGTTCCCGGTTCTTTGACAGCGGTCACAAGCAAGCACATATCTTCTTATATCTTTAAAAAATGTCAGCCAATAAAACTCAACTTGAAGTACCTTAGCTGTAGTTTTTGAAAAACTAGAGTAACCACCATAAGATGACGAATATGACAATGAAATAGGATATTTTCTGCTTCATCTTAAGGGATACATCTTCGAAGTATTCCATCATCAACACATCGCTTATAAAGGAATGGCTCATCCCAAAAATTATGTTTTAAATCTGCAAAAAACTTTTTCTTCTGCTGAAATTTTAGATCCGGTGGCAGAATTCCATAAGCCAGGTAGTTCACAAAATCTACATAACATGGAGCTTCAATTGTAGAAATTTTAGTAGTTGTTCATTGGGGAATGCATCATTGATGGCGAGCTCGTTTTCTCCATTCTTATCCATATCTTGATGCAATCTTGAGAGGTGATCGGCTACTACATTTTCTATACCTTTTCTATCACGAATCTCAAGGTCAAACTCTTGAAGAAGAAGAATCCATTTGATTAATCTTAGTTTCGCATCCTTTTTGCTCAAAAGATATCTAATTGCAGCATGGTAGGTATACACTATTACTTTGGAACCAACAAGGTAGGATCTGAATTTATCGAAGGTGAAAACAACTGCAAGGATTTCTTTTTCTTGTTGTGGCATAATTGACTTAGGCTTCATCTAACGCCTTGCTTGCATAATAGATTGCATTCAATCTTTTTTCTTTCCGCTACCCTAACACTGCCCCTACCACGTAGTCACTTACATCGCACATGACTTCGAATGGCTACTCCCAATCAGGTGGCTAAATTATTGGTGCTATGATCAATGCTTTTTCAACTTGCAGAATGCATCCAAATAGTCATGATTAAAATAAAAGGAACATCATTAACCAACAAATTAGTCAAAGGTTTTGCAATTTTTGAAAAATCCTTTATAAAGCCTCGATAGAATCCCACATGTCCTAGGAAGCTTCGGACTTCTTTAACTGAGGTAGGTGGCTGCATTTTCTCTATGGCCTCCATCTTTGCTTTGTCAACTTCAATCCACACTCGAACACCACATGTCCCAACACAATGTTGTCATGCGCCATAAAATGGCACTTCTCCCAATTAAGAATGTGATTCATTTCTTGACACCTGCATGACACCTTAGACAAGTTAGCTAAGCATTCATCAAAGGTTGTGCCATACACCAAAAAATCATCCATAAAACCACCATGATGTTTTCAATAAAATCTGAAAAATGGTGGTCATGCAATGTTGAAAGGTAGCAGGAGCATTACAAAAACCAAATGACATCCTCCTATATGCAAAAGTGCCTTAGGAACAAGTGAATGTGGTCTTGTGTTGGTCACTAGGATGGATGGGAATTTGGTAGAAACCAAAAAATCCATATAAGTAACAAAAATGAGAGTGTTTAGCTAGCTTTCAAGCATTTGGTCTATAAAAGGGAGTGGGTAGTGATCTTTCCTTGTTGCTTTGTTCAATTTCCTATAATCTATGCACATCCTCCAACCCGTGATTGTTCTAGTTAGGATTAATTCATTGTTTTTATTCTTCACAATGGTCATGCCTTCTTTTTTCGGGACTACTTGCACCGAGCTAACCCATTCACTATTGGAAATCGGGTAAATCACACCAACATCGAGCAGTTTGAGAACTTCTTTTCGAACAACTTCTTTCATATTATTGTTCAATCTTCTTTGGTGCTCAATAGAGGGTTTGTAATCAGATTCAAATAGAATTCTGTGCATATATACAAATTGAAGGATGTATCCCTTTCAAATCATCAATGGTGTATCATATGGCCTTATGGTGTAATCTAAGCTCCTTTAGAAGTTTCTCAGATTCTGTCTTGCTTGGATTGGTATTAATAATCACACGATATGTGAAATTGGGTCCAAAGAACTCATACCTATGAGTAGATGGGAGAAGTTTTAATTCTACCTTTGGAGCTTTACATTCTTCTGGGATTGTGTACTGCAGAAATTGGCTCCATAATTTTAGTTTTGACCTACTGGTGCTGCAAAAATTCCTTGGGCTATAATAGCTACGCTTAATCTCTAATCACACCATCTTCATCATCTTTTAGCTCATTTTATACCAAACATAGTTGGAGTTGATCTTTGTAGAAGTGTTTCGGCAACTATCTTTTGACATCTTATTCAAGTAAATCAACCCTAGAACAAGAGCTTTCAACAAAAAAACACTTAATAGAATTAGCCAAATCAAATTCCATTTTTCCTTCACCAACAGTTGTTTATATAAAAAATTTTACATATCCTAATTCAAATCAAATTAAAATTTTAAAATCACATATGACCCAATCATAATCAAATTAGGACATATGGATAAGATAAATAAATTTCATAATATTTGGATATAGTCAAGATCACCCAAGAATACATATCCTGAGGCGATCTAAATATTCAAATCCCTAGATTAGTCAAGAGCATAGATCTCGAGATGATCTAAAAAAAATAAATAAATATATTCAAATATCTGAAACAGCCAAGAACACATATTTCAAGGTGATTCTAAATATTAAAATCCTAAGATTGGCCATGGGCACAAATCTCGAGGCAATCTAAAAATACTCAAATCCCTAGATCAGCCGAGAGCACCGATCTCAAAGCGATCTTAAATATTTAAATCTTAGGATCAGCCGAGAGCACATATCTCAAGGCAGTTCAAATATTCAAATCTCAGGATTAGCCTAGAGTAGAGATCTCAAGGCGATCTAAAAAAAATATTCAAATCTCAAGATCAACAGAGAGCACAGATCTCGAGGCGACATAAAAATATTCAAATCTTCGGATCAGCTAGAGCATCGATCTCAAAGCGATCCAAAATATAGAATAAATCCAAATATCAAGATTAGCCTATAACACATATCTCGAGGCAATCTAAAAATACCCAAATCCCAAGATCAGCCGAGAGCACCGATCTCAAAGCGATTTTAAATATTCAAATCTCAGGATCAGCCGAGAGCACATATCTCTAGGCGGTTCAAATATTCAAATTTCAGATTCAGCCTAGAGCACAGATCTCAAGGCGATCTAAAAAAAATATTCAAATCTCAAGATCAGCCCAACACAGATCTCGAGGCTATCTAAAAAATATTCAAATCTTCGGATCAGCTAGAGCATCGATCTCGAAGCAATGCAAAATATTCAAAATATCCAAATATAAAGATTAGCCTATAACATATATTTCGGGGCAATCTAAACGTACCCAAATCCCAAGATCGGCCGAGATCACATATCTCGAGGTGATTCAAAATATTCAAATCTCCGGATTAGCTTATAAGAGCACCGATCTTGAAGCGATCCAAAATATTAAAACTCTCAAGATCAGTCAAGAACGTATATCTCGGAGCCGATCTCAATCCCAAAATCATGTATGCAGATCACGAGGCAAATATGTATACATATAATAAAATAAAATTTAAATGAACACAAAAAAAAATTAAATAAGATAAAATAATCGAATATGATAAAAAAAAATCAAATCAAATCAAATAAATCAAATCGTATATAAAAAATAATAATAATATATATAATAAGATAAATTATAATAAAATAAATCAAGCAATATATATATATATAATTAAAGTAAAATAAAATCCGATAATATATATATATATATATAATAAAATAAATAAATAAATAAAAATCGAATCAGATTAGAGAATATAGAATAAATTAAATAAAAAAATTCAATAAAAAATATATAATATATATAATAAAAAAATTCAAAATCAAATCAGATAAAAAAAAATCAATAATAACATAAAAAAATATATAGAAATAATATATATATATATATACATTAAATATAATATAATATATATATAATAAAATAAAATAAAATATTATATAAATATATATATATATATAGGAAAGGAAGACGTGCAGTGGAAGGCGTGGTCACCCCACGATCTATATAACGTTGCAACGTTGCCACGTCGCCCCACGATCAGCTTTTAAAAAGAAAATGAGCCGAAGGGGAAGGGGCGGTTCGAAGATTGCAAGAGAAACAGAAGAAGGGGAAAAAAAGAAGAAGACGGGGGACCGGACGAAGTCGGCTGAACCTAGAAAGAAGAGGAGGACGAGAAAGAAAGACTAAAAGAAAGAACAAAAAAAGATGGAAGAGGATGGACGGAGAAAGAAGACGAGAAGAAGCCAAAAGAGGACTAGACAAAACCCATAGGAGAAAGACGAAAGAAGAAAGAAGAAACTCGAAAAGAAGAAGTCCACCGCTAGAAAGGCAATGAAGAAGAGGAAGAAGAAGAAAAAGAGGTCGTTGCCGTTGCTGCTATCACCGTCGCCACCACTATCATAGTTGTTGTCATTGTCGCCAAAACCCTTGTTATTGCTGCCGTCGGAGATAGCAGTAAACGACATTTCTCCATTAAAGAAAAAGAAGAAAAGATTGATAAGAAGGCGATAGAAGAACAGAGGAAGCAAAAAGCAATGAAGAAGAGCAGAGGAAGCAACAAGCGAAGAAGAAAAAGAAGAAGAAGAAGTTGCTGCCACCACTGCTGCCGCTGCTGAAAGAGAGAAAGGTTTGCGAAGAAAGTGATACTAATTCCCCGAGACACCTGAAGGAATGAGACAACAGTGGTTGCTGCATAGAGAGAACGGAGATGGTGATGTCTGTAAATCCTGGAACTATCTCAACACTATCTCGATGCTCCTTGCCAACCTATTGTTGGAGAGAGAAAAGATCGACAAAGAAGGTAACACCAGTTCTTGGAGACATCTGAAGGAACATGATGACGAGGAAGATGACAACAGTCCTCAAAGGCACCAGAAATATCCAAAAAATGATAGCCATAGTCAGTGAGAAGAAGATGACACTACCGATACCTGTGAAAATGCAAAAGACTAAGGCCACCGAAGAGGCAAACACCCGCCACCGTGACATCCTAAAGGAAACATATTATCCATGGGGGAACATGCTGAGCTTCTTACTTCAGTTCGCAATGACATAAATGAGCACAAGGCATCGAGTGGCGTGCAGCTTGTGCCAAGTTTATTGAGAGAGTGTGCAGCCATACATGGGAGTATTACTCAGATTGAGAAAGTAGATAATCAAGCTGATGCTGTAAAAGAGGAGTATTGGCGGCTCAAAGACATATCTTCAGTGACATTTTTTGTGTATTTTGCAGCAATTCTAAAAGCTTCTGATTTTAGTGAACTTGATCGGGTAGAGTGGCAGTTCACCACAACCGCTACAATTCTTGATAATGGGACATAGATCATTCTTGTTTTTGAATCAGAGAAGAACAACATAAGAGGGTTTTTTAAAGCTATTAAAAAAATGTGGCATAAATTCTGGGATGGTGTGGTTGATTTCTTCATTGGTAAAACATACAAATACAAATGCACAAGTTTCTTTAGATTTTCGTTGTCACATACAATACATATGCATGAGCTGGATCTTGATGTTTATATTGCTTCGGGAAATCTTCCCAACAGTTATTGTGCTACTCTAGTTGTTACGTCAGAAAGAATTTTTTGATCCATTATATGATTGGTGGGATGACAGATTCATCTTAGGCAGCCACAGAAGAAGAACATATTCAAAGCATGGTAAAGAATTCGGACAATCTAGCACTTATGTTAAACATGATCGACATCTTACACACCATAATGACAGTAAATACCATCTCAACATGAAGATAAATAAAGGGCAAATCAATAATTCACATCATGTTCTTCACAAAAATCATTATCCTGATGTCTATCAACATAAGCTTGATCATCACCGTCTCCATGTTCATAAAACTAGACAAAAAAACATAGACATGGAAAAGGCACTGGTAATGCACATGATTCACTTAAGGCAATCATATATATATATATATATATATGAATGAGAAGCATGCACACTCACATGCATTAAAAGAAGAATCCAAAAGCCCTTTGTTTGAAGAAAGAAATGCAGCCCAACATTATATGGAGAGACCAGCCATTTGTTGTAAATGGAAATGTGAGTAAAAAAAATAATAGATAAAAAAATGATTAAGGAATGTAGAGAGATCTCTTACAAGTGACCAAGTGCTGTATATTATATTTATATTTGCAACCAGCATTGTGGGAATAGTGGAGCTTATTTTTCCCTGCAATTGCATGCCACTAAAATTTAGTCAACCTTTTCTCTAAGTCATGAATAATAATAAAAAAAATAATGATGATCAATTATATTGTGAGATGGGAGAAAAAGCATGATGCATACTAAAAAAAATGGTTAAAGTGTAAAGAAAGCAGCACCCTTCTATTCACCCAGAACAAGAGAATCATCGGTTTGGAACTTAGGACAACACAATATGCCAATGCATGTGATAAAGCCACCATGCATGCAAATTCAAGTAGAGGCTTGAGTCAAAAGGGTTGTGATGATGTTGTTTATAAAGAAAATTAAATATAATGAAGTGCATGCATGTTCATGTGAATATATATATATATATATGATATAGAAGCATGCAATGTATTCTATGAGATAAAAATAGGGTAAACGGCATATTTAGTCACTAAACTATTCACGTTTTCCTAATCTGATCACTAAACAAAAAAAATTCAATTGGGTCACTAACGTTAACATTTCATTCCAATCAAGTCACACGTCACAACGTTGTTACCTTGATGCTGAGCTGACACGCCACGTCACCTGACACATGTTAGACATTTTGTTGGGCTGCTGACGTGGCATTCCACTTCACCATTGAGCTTCACATGATGATATGATTGGCCACAAACTCATCATACTTTCCCTTTTTACTTAGGGGAAAAAGAAAAGGGTTCAAGGTTGCTCTTTCCTTATTTGATCTTAGCCCTCGTTGTTTGGTTCAAGAGATTGCAAGAAGTTTAGGGTTTCTCTGACAGAGGGTTTCGTCGCGGATGGAGGGCGATGCCGAAGCTGAGCTCCAAGATGCCCAAGGTATGGATCCCAATCACAAGAAATCTTCAGGTTCTCAGTGTACTTCTTTTTTGGAAGAATTTTAGGGTTCTTGACTTGGATTCTTGCTTCTAATTGAGTTCTTGACACAAATACGATGGATTTTTAGTCACTGGAAGGTTTATGAGTTCATTCTTGAATGATCATTGTAGGGTTTAATTCGCTTTTCTTGAATGTTTTGTGGTTCTTGATCATAGTCTCTTTTTTTATTGAAATTGATCCAATGCTATGGTAATTGGTATCTTTCTATCAGATTTATTTTGATTTCTTGATGAATTTTTGGGCAGGTTTCTGCTCAAATGCTTATTAACACACAACAATCTTGCATCCATGCAACCATTTTTGCAAATACTCAACCACATAGACCACATGGAAGGCTAGTGGCATCAAGGTATATGGGAGATTCAACAAAAATTGGAATTGCAGCCAAGGGGAAGAGGTATATATCAAGCCATGATGAAAATGCTCAGCAACATAAAGAGAAGATAGCATCAAATATGAGACATGAAAAGAAGGACTGTTATTGGCGAGGTTGCCCTAATTGTGTAAGCATCACCTAAGTTTTTTGTTCTTCTGTAATAGCTCAAAATGCCAAAAAGGGTTGGCAATTTTTGTTGTGTTTAGCAACTGAAAACTAATGTATGTCTTTATGTTATGTTATAATAGTGGTGTTTTTCGGAGAAAATGCTGGCGTTTTGTTATGTTATAAATAGATGTTGCTTTTTGAACAATGTTTTACTAGTGTTTTGTTTTGTTATATTACTGGTGTTTTGTTTTGTTATGTTATGTTGCTTTTCATTTAAAGAACAAATGCACAGGATACTAAAATAATCTACATATTTTGTCACTAAACTATTCGCGTTTTCCTAATCTGGTCAACAAACTAAAAAAATTTCAATTGGGTCATTGCTGAAGTGGAATGCCACGCCAACAACCCAACAGAAAGTCTGACACATGTCAAGTGATGTGGCATGGCAGCTCAGCATCAGGGTAACGGTGTTGTGGGGAGTGACTTGATTGGCATGAAAAGCTAATGTTAGTGACCCAATTGAATTTTTTTTAGTTTAGTGACCAGATTAGGAAAATGCGAATAGTTTAGTGACTAAATATGTGGTTTTCCCTATAAATAAATAAATAAATAATGAGGACCATGTTATAGTCCGCATGCATGCTCATGATATGCAAAAAGTCCAAAAGGCATGGGCCCACTGTGAAAGAGACACTTGCAAAGAAAATGAGAAACATGCATGTATATTCATGGGCATGTTTAAAGAAGCAAAAAAATAAAAATAATAATAATAATAATAATAATAATAACAAACAAAAGGGGGCCCACCATGTACAAAGATATGAATATGATGAATATATATATATATATATATATATACCCATCCTAAGATAATAAAAATACCATCTCGAGGAAGCGGTGGCATTGAGACATACAAGACAGCAACGAGGCATGCAAAGCAATGATGAGGCATATGCAGTGCCATGTGATAATATATATATATATATATGACAAAACAAAAAAACAAAACCAAAGCAACTAAGTCGAGATTCAAGATATGAAAAGAGTCAAGACTTGAAAATCCATATAAATCGACAATTGGAATCAGCAATCTCAAGACATCAAAAGTCGAAGACCCAAAGAGTTCCACAAGTCAATGTTTGAAAATCCATATAAATCGATAACTAGACTCAGTAGTCTCAAGACTTCAAAAGTCGAAGACCCAAAAAGTTCCACAAGTCAATATTTAAAAATCCATATAAATCGACAACTGAACTCAGTAGTCTCAAGATATCAGAAGTTAAAGACCCGAAGAGTTTCACAAGTCAAGAAGGAAGCTTCACAAGCATAAAGCCGAAGCTTATAAAAAATCAAAATCAAGTCTATGATTCATCAACATGGAGAAGTCATAACTTGAAATTCAAATCAAACTCAAGATGAAAATCAAATCCAAAATGCAAAACAAGTTCGGATACAAGTCCATAAGTCAAGACGATTGTCAAGATGATTTCAAATTTCTTGTATTTTCAATGAAATCCACAAATTCATATTTATTGAAATGAATGAAAATTGATTGTCACAATTTGTTTCCTTGTTCACACTTATTTCTTAATCGGAGGTTCCTGCGACAATGTCCAGGGTAATTAGCATTAAGGGCTTGCCCCTAAAGGAAGTCATGAACCCATAATCTCTTGAAATCATAAAGAATTAAATTTGATTTGTGATCCATTTATTTCAACCGGTCTAATCCTAATTAAAGGCCGAGTGAGAAAAAGGAGCCCATAGCAGTTAAAGAAAACTTGCCATTTAAGACGTCAATAAGTGCCCCTGCAGTAATCAAGAAAGGCCTCCCTTGAATGATAAGGATTTGTGTGTCTCTTCCATTTCTAGGATCATAAAATCTGTGGGTATAAAGAACTTACCGACTTTGATTGGGATGTATTCAAGAATACCTATCGGGTGTTTGATGGATCTATCTACAAGTTGCAAGAAAATTGTTGTCAGCTTCAACTCACCCATGTCTAGTTTCTTGTACACCAACAAGGGCATTAATCTAACACTTGCACCAAGATCACATAAAGCTCTTTTGAAGCTCGAGGTGCCAATTTCGCACGGGATTGAGAAGTTGCCTGGATCCTTTAGTTTTGGAGGTAATTTGTTTTGAATTAAGGCGCTACATTCTTTTGTTAATGCCACAGTTTTATATTCTTCCAATCTCCTTGTGTTGGATATAATATCTTTCAAGAATTTTGCATATGATGGCATTTATTGCAATGCTTATGTAAAAGAAACATTGATGTATAGCTTCTTGAGAACCTCTAAAAACCTTCCAAATTGTTTGTCTAGCTTAGCCTTGGCTAATCATTGTAGAAAAGGCACAGGTGGTGTGTAAGGCTTTGGAGGTGTGTATCTCGGTGCTTTATCAACCTTTCTTCACTTCCATTATTTTGTTCAGCCATTTGTTGTGGTGTTTCTTTTTTTTTCAGTTGGATCCACTTCAACAATTTCATTTTTAGCTTGTCTTGGCTTAGGATCTTCCAATTGCTTGCGACTTCTTAAGGTTAACGCCTTGCAATGTTCATTTGGATTAATTTATGGTTTTCTTGGAAACATTCCTTGGGGTCTGGATGAAGAACTTGCCTGTTGAGCGATATGGTTTTCTAGCATTTTGTTGTGTGTTGCTAAGGAGTCAACCTTGCAAGTGAGCTGTCAAATTACTTCATTCATGACTTGAGTTTGTTGCCTGAATTCTTCATTTTATTCAGCTTGTCCTACAACAAAATTCTCTAACAAGGCCTCTAAATTCAATTTCTGCACTAGTTGTGGATTAAAAATCCTCTGCTGAAATCCTAGTGGCTGTCTAGAAACATTAGAGCTAAGGTCTTGATGAAAAAGGGGTTGATTGCTCTTATAAGAAAGGTTGGGATGATTTCGCCAACCGGGGTTGTGGTATTAAGAATGGATCATTGACGGGTCTTTGACTAAAGTTGTTGAGATAGTTCACTTTCTCATTTGATGATTCTGAAGAGGAAGCAATCAGTTGGAAATTTATGGCAGAATATCCTGCACAACCATAGATTTCACATGTAACATTGGAAGCACAAGCAACAGTCACATTAAGCTTGTCAAATTGTTTGCGCTTAATGCATCGACCTTGGTTGTTATAAGGTTTAGAGCATCTATATCACGTCTCCCTGTAGGTTTAGATGTTGTGCTTCTTTCACTCGACCATTGATAGTGATTAAGTGCCATGTCTTCAATCAAGTTGTAGGCTTCATCCACACTTTTGTTCATGAGTGCTCCTCCAGGTGCATTGTAATTCAGTCTGCTATAGAATGTTTGCACAATTAGCCATTTCTCCAAGCTATGGTGAGGGCATAACCTCATCAACTCCTTGAATCTATCCCAAGATTCATACAATGATTCACCGTCTCTTTGTGAAAAACTAGTGATTTGGTTCCACAATTGAGTAGTCTTGCTTGGCGGGAAGTATTTGGAAAGAAAAACTTGAAGCAATTGGTCCCATGTTATGATAGATCCCTCGGGAAGTGGATGTAACCAAGCTCGAGCCTTGTCCCATAAAGAGAAAGGAAAAAGTTTGAGCCTAACTGCATCTTGCAGAACTCCATTGAGTTTAACAGTGGCGTAATACTCAAGGAAAACTGAAAGGTGGAGGTGTAGATCTTCTACTGGTGAATCTCCAAATTGATTCTGCTGAATTAATGACATGAGAGTTGGTTACAATTGGAAATTATTAGCCTTAACTGGTGGTCTTGCAATGCTAGAATGCAGACCTTATGTACTTGGGGTTGTAAATTCCCTCAAAGTCTTATTATTAACTTCCATGTTTGATGCTTGTGAGGATTCTTTAACCTTTGCTCTCCTTTGATATTGAAGTTAGAAATATTTCTCAAATTCTTTATCTAGTTCCAACAGACTTCCAAGGCATAGAGGCCTTTGCATAGAAAGAGAATCGACATGCAAAGAAATTAAACAAGTTAAAAGAAGTAGACTAAATGGGAAAAACCAAGAATAAAACACCTAGTCTAACCAAGTTGCAATTCAATTAATATCAACACAATGGTCCCCAACAACAGCGCTAAGAACTTGTTGCATAACCAGAAGTGTACGGTTTTGCCAAGTAGTAATATAGATATCGATCCCACGAAGACCAAATGTGATTACTAATCTATTACAACAATAGACTATCTAGGCAATTAAAAGTTGTAATGATGGGAAAGTCAAAGCAACGAAGCATGAGAAATTGCACAAATGGGGAATGTAGAGGGGCAAGGATGTGGATTGTAAACCAAATTTAAACAAACCTAGGCTTGCGAACTCACCATAAAGAATAATGAAAGATGTGTTTGGATCTCTACTAGATTTTGGTATATCAATTGAAGGGTAATAATCCTTAATTACTTGTCACTCTCTTTCAAGAGATAACAAGTTGATTTTAACTAAGCCAACCCCTACTTTCGTGGTAGATAAATTCTCTCAAAACCCTATTAAGCTCAATTATTAAACACTAAACCCTAGAGAAATACTTTTCAGTAATTTCAGGGTTGACTTAAGAATTTCCAATACCTAGAACAATATTTTAGTTAATCTTGATCCCTATAAAAAACAAGCAAGTGCTTTCACACTCCAGGCTATGCAAACACAAATCAAAAGCCAACTCAAAGTAATCTACCATTAATTATAAAATATCCTTACAAAGGAAACAACCAAATCAATCATCACAACTTTGGGTTAATCCAAAACCTAGAGAGAAGTTCTACACTTCCATGTCTTAATTACAAAAGAAAGCAGGAACGAAAAAATCTATGCAAAAGCACAGTACAACAAGTCTTGAGAAACCCCTATGTTTGCCCGCAAAGACTCGATCTTTAGATTTTTCCAGTCTTGTTCTCCTCATTTTTCCTCCTTTTTGAGCCTTTAGAACCTCCTTTGTTCCTTCTCCAACCACCATCCCTTCTACCCTACCTTTTCTTTCCCAGAAAACCCCTTTCTTGATGCCCTTTATACCTAATGTCAAGAGCTGGGTCTCAGGCACTTTTACAGACTACAAATGTGCCAATTTACTTGAAGGGTTGTGTCTCTTGGAAAAGCTGGCTCACCTGTCAAGTCTTGTCAATTTTATCCTTGCCTTTGAAACACTCTCAGTTCATCAAAGTTTTGGGTCAGCTCCAACTTCTACATGCAAAGTAACTAAAAGTAGTTTGTATACAAAGGAAGAAGAATTCATTACAAATTCTAGGAAAATGCATGCTTAATGAAGAATCAACAACTAAATGCATGATAATAATTATGCAGTTTTTATGTGCAACAAACTCCCCCAAGCCTAAATCCTTGCTTGCCCTCAAGCAATGCTACAATCAAACATCATGCCAAGAGGAAACACACAGAAATCAGATGATAATATTATTTAGCACAAGACACAAACATAACTGTAAAGCCAGTTCATAAAGGGCATAAAGCAATTAGTCTTGCCATAGGATGGAATGCACACAAGTATCACAAAAGAAAATTTATTCATCCCACATGCAAATAGTCTTGGGTTTTAAAATAGGATATAAAGATGTAATGAACCTTAAAGACCTCTTGAGACCCCTTACACATATCAATAGCCATGTTGTTTATTTGAGGGATCGATAGGATTTCATTTAACCACACAACTTTAATTTTTTCCCCTATGATTGCAATGTTCACAAGTAATCTCAAATCAAGGGTAGAACCTTAATGCGGAAGGTCATCTACACCCGAAACCTTCAGTATAATAAAACCTTATTAAGCAAACATCTCGTTCTACACATAAAATTCAAAATTAACCTACAGAATTCATCCATTATTGATTAAACATGAAGTATCATAGATTAAATCCAAATAATAAGCCAACATGCATTAATAAAAAAAGTAATAATCCATACAAAGTTTTTCTCCTAAGGTTTACTAGTGTTTGGTGGCTTTGGGAGTTTAGTTCAACATAAATGAAGAGATATTAAAAATCAACAAAAGAACAATAAAAGTTCATTGTAAAACTCCTATTTGTCGACTAATGATGAATATGAAGAAGCTCATCGGATCCCAATGATGACACCCTTCAAGAATCCCCAAAAAAGTTGTGTTGCTTTGATTCTCCTCCGATGAAAGTTCAAGGATGAATCCCTTAGGATATACCTTCCTCTTCCTTCTACTTAAGCCGAAAGGATTCTTCACTCATTGGGATTTGGAAATAGAAGTGTGTGCAGTCAAATGGCAGTTTAAACTCCCTCTAAAGCCCTAACTTTGTCTTTTTATACTTTTCCAGGCATAAGGACATTGTGTGGGCGCATGGGACAACATGGATCATGAAAAATGGATCTAACGAAGTTTAGGATTCATGTGGCCTCTATGTGGGCACATAAAGGTCGTATGACCCTCTGGATAGGTCATATGCATGCGAGTACTATACGGGACACATGCGAGCATTATTCACTGCTACAGTACCACTATAAGAAAACTGCTATAGTACTTCACTTCTAAATTTGCACCTTTTAGTCCCAAATTTGGCACAAAATACATTCTCAAGCTCTTGTTAACGTTTTAATGCCCAATGAAGCAAATAAAACCACATAAAATGGTCATTGATCCAATAAAAATACATGTATAGTATATGAAATACATACATACATACATATATATATATATGAAAATACATATATTTAGACATTGATCACTAGCCATTTAAGTTATAAACATGGAGGTCTATTCTTAGCCTATTGACTTTGGTTATAATATTTAATATCAGTTAGCACTTCATTAGTTGACATAACTAGAAGCTTAACATACATACATACATACATACATACATACATACATATATATATATATCAATGTTTTGGCTTGTTTATAAAGTTGTTATTCACTATTATTAATTTATCAGCGTACTTAATGTTTTGTTTATTTGAAGATTGTTCTAACAATTTTTTGGATTGTTAGTGAAGATGTTATTCTCTATTTTTTCTTTATCAACGTACTTAATGTTCTTTTTTATCTGAAGATTGTTGTAACAATTTTTTGAATTGTTAATTTTGTAGTTAATATGTCAACCTCAAGTTACATTATTGAGGGAGCATAAAGTGATAAGCCGAAAGGAATACCTAACAAACGATAGATAAAAGACGTGGATAATACCTTGATATCTTTGCTTGCTGATATGGCAAGGAGCAGTTTGAAAGTTGATAAGTTATTCAAACATCAGGAATTTATGGAAGTAGCGAACATTGTGAGTATAGCAAATACCTCGCCCCATGCATAGTTGCATATATTGTTGAAAATCACATGCGGACTTTGAAACAAAAAATATCAAGACATTAGAAAGCTATGAATCTTAGCAGCATTGGATGGAATGACTTAGATAAAATGTTAGTGCTTGAAGATGAGATATATCGCACATATGTGGAGGTGTATGAGTTATATTTATTTAATACTTGTTTAATGAGTTCTATTTAATTTAATGAAAAATCTTCATTATATAGCATCTTTTCATAGGGTCAACTGAAAGCCAAAAAGTATTTAAACAAACCCATAAATTTTTTTGAGGAGCTGCATTTAGTTACAGGAGATGATCATGCTATTGGTGATAATGCATGTACCATTTACCACCAATTCAGTGATACTAACTTGGAAGATGATAGTGCACCTCTAGCTAATGAGTTAGCGGAATGTGATCCTTTAGAGGTAAATAGCCAAAGACATGAAGTGGCAAGGTTAGTTGCAAGCAAGTCTGCAACTGGGATTGGTCACACATCAAGGACAACTGGTGAAAGTGTTGTAATGTAGATTGTTGGGGATAAGCTGGGTGAGTTAGCACCATTAATTAATTAATCTAGGAAGAAAACATGGAAAGAAAAATTGTCGGATGCTCTATGGAGCATGCAAGGTTATAGTGATAAAGATATGGAAATGGTGTTTGACAAATTAATAACCAACAAAGTCCTAGCTAAAACCTTCTACTTGAGGAAGCCATCTCAAGCAAAAGATGGTTGGATAACTTTATTGTTTCTATGAAGGCTTCTAGCCTGTGAGGATGTGGCTACAGCAGGCATGTATTCTTTGTTTCTTCTTTTAGTTTCCTAATAGCAATGAGAATAGCATTGGATATGTATAAAATATTGATAAGTTGAATTGAACATAGTTACTTGTTTTGCAAGAAGGAAGAATATGTATTTATCTTATTTGGGAATTATGAGGTAATGTCTTGATACTATTGTTGCAGGAAGTAAAGCTTCTCCAGTTTGCTATTACAAATCAAACTTGTTTGAGAAATCAAAGCAATCTTATCAGAAAAACCAAGTGAATCCATACAGAGATAATTGTTATTATTTTCTTTTTAATCTTCAAACATTATTAAGAATTGTATGAGTTTGTTTAGTAATGAACCTTGAGAACTTGGAAGTAGTCTATTTGTGTGTTTGTTTAACAACATATTTAGCTTGTGAATTATCAATGGTATTATTGGTTTATTTCAATGTTTTTGTGTTTACGAGGCTTTTATAATGTGTTGAATGTATAAAAGTGTTTGAGTTTATTTCAATGTTTGAGTTTATGAGGCTTTTGTAATGTGTTGAGTGTATGGAAATGTTTATGAGTTTATTTCAATGCTTATGTGTTTACGAGGCTTTTGTAATGTGTTGAGTGTATGCAAGTGTTTATGAGGTTATTTCAATGTTTGAGTTTATGAGGCTTTTGAAATGTGTTGAGTGTATGGAAATGTTTATGAGTTTATTTCAAAGGTTACGAGTTTATGAGACTTTTGTAATATGTTGTGTATAGAAATTTTTATGAGTTTATTTTAATGTTTATCATTTTATGAGCCTTTTTGTAATGTGAACTACCCTTGTTTTAATGTTTATGAGTTTGTTTCACTTATTAAAGCCTCATTGTAATTGAAAAGGATGATCCACAGTAAACAAAGTAAAACTTCTCCAATTTCAAGAAATTTTTTTAGAAATTAATTATCTATAAACAAATAAATATCATGTGAAATTAAATAAAAATTAGTTTTGAATACATATTGCAATTCATCCATATTAAAAACCAAAAATGTTATTCAAATCAAAATAAAGCAGAACTTAAAATTGGAATTTTTAATTTGTAAAATAATCTATAATTACAACCTTGTTTTTTTTCCAATACTTATTTATTTTTTTATTTTGATTGCCTCACGTTTTCATAAAAAGAAATATGATATGAAACTGAAACTCAGAAACTCCATGCTTGGGGTGACCAACAAATGAATATCGAAATTATTAATAAATATTGATATATTAATAAATTAAATTATTCATTTAAATGTTTTAAATCACAACTATTAGACAGAGGAGGGTGTAAAATCCCCGTCTAAATTAATAAAAATAAATAAATAATTTTTATAAAATAATAATTCTTCTTAATCTCGAAAGTCAACCATCAAGACGATCACATGTCATGAACGAAGCCCTTATCTTAACTGTCCACATTGCATAGAATAATTTTTAAAAATATAGGATAAATTAAATAATCCATCTAAATATCTTAAATCACAACTATAATATAGAGGATGTTGCAGATTTAACATGGTTTAAAACGTAGAAGGTTAGTTTTAAAAGGATGCATGCTTCATGGCATGATTTTGGATTCAAGTTTGTTGGTTAAACAAAAGTACCCCTGATGTTGATGACAAGGACGTTTTCTTTCTGGCTCTTAGCTTATCTATGTCTTCGTCATTCCCTCACGATCTTGCTCTTCATCTCTCATCTTTTCACTTTCATCTTTTTATTATTATTATTATTATTATTATTATTTGTTTTTCTCTTTATTTTTTCACTTTCATCTCTCTATTCTTTTTCTTTTTTTTTTTTTCACTCGTTCGTGTTTGTTTATGTCCTTTTTTTCCCCGAAGATCGGAACAACCAATAAGGGCTAGCAACATTTTTTTAATTTTAATTTTTTTATCTTCTAATCCGGATTTTCCTTTATCTTCTTTTTTTTCTCTCTTTTAAATGTTTTATTATCTTTCTTATCAGGATATTTCTTTTTTTTTAATTTTTTAAATTTGATTTTTGAATTATTTTATCATAAACACATATATACCCTCCTAGAACGGGATGGACAATCTAATTAACATAAATATGTGGTATGGCTATTTTGGGTTTATAACTATAAGAGTTCATTTATTATTTTGATTTTCGAAAAAAAAAAAACTCACAATAGGGTAAAAAACAATTAAAAGGCAGACACGGTCGATTATGGTGAGCACGACAGGTAATATATGAAACCCTCCGTAATTTTCAAGGGTACATAAGCAAATTCAATATTCATAGGGGCAGATATGTATTTCCCTACTTTTTGTAAGGATTATATATGAAATAATAATGATAATAATAATAATAATAATTAAAAAAACAAACGGAAAGACATAGGCAGGAGCAAGTAGGGGAGGGTGATCTTTAAACGCCTCGTTCTCTGTTTGTTTTTCTTTTTCCTCCTCACCAACTCCATAACTAAACCCAACAATAATTAAAAAAAAAATTATATAAATTAAAAAAAAACCACCAACTCCGTCATCTTCGTCGCCGGTCATCTTCTCCTTCTTCTTCTTCTCTCTTCTTCGATCTCTCCTCCATCTACCCGCAATGAAACACTCTCCAATACCACCATTTCCTCCTCAGATTCCAAGCTAGACCAGGCCTCATGGCGTTCCAGCGGCGGCGCCAGCAGCACGAGCGGTGGCCCATTCCTGCTGCGCTCTTTGCCGCTGCTCTCCTCGTGCTTGCCGCGCTTGTGCTCCTTGTATCCCTCGTTCCTCCGCCCCTCGAACACCCCGCCCTCCCCAAACCCCGTCGACCAGCCCTTCTGGTATCCAATGCTCGTGCTTTGTGTTCTCTTTGTTTTGTCCTGTTTCTCGCTTTGATCTCCTGATTGATGAATGGATTTTGTTTTTAGTTTAAGAATCTCGCGGAGGTGAAGAGGAACGTGGTTGCTACGGAGGTTTTCCATGTTCCGGTTGGTTTATTGTTTTGGTTTCTTTTGTCAAAATTTGATCTTGGTTCAATGCTATTTTGGATTAGGGTTGATGGGTTTCTGGCGTTTGATTTGGATTTGCAGGGTGGAGGGAGCATGGAGAATGATCTTTGGGTTTCCAAGCTTGCAAATCATTTTCACGGTTGCAGCAATGCAAGCAGTGGGTTTGCTAGTATGTGTTTTGAGAATTAAGTTCGCTTGTTGGTCGCTTGTGTTGATTGAATGCGACGATCGTTTATTTGCCTTTTTTTCTTTTCATTAGTTTATGCTTTTGATCCGTTCTAGATTGCTCTCAAGATTTCCCCCTTTTTCTTTTCTTTTTCTTTTTTATGCTTTCATTATCAACAAAAAAAATGAGAAAAACCTTACCTTTTTTGTAGCATGTTATTGATTTTTGGCTATCACTCTACAATGTAAGTGATTCCATTATCTGATAGATTTATCGTCTCTGACATGCAGCTGCGAAAGCCAACACTCGATCAAACTTGTACTTGATGATTGCAACCAGTGGAGGCTTAAATCAACAGAGAACAGGGGTGAGATTCTTGTCACTTGTTTAATACTTTTATCTTTCTGGTTTTCATGAACTGTAGTATCTCTGTTTTCCAATTGTCTCTGGTGCATGCCTCATATCTCATTATCTCCTTTTTTTAAATGTTTTATGAATCCAGAGTTAACAGTCTAAATATTGAATAGTATGTGAACAGATCAGTCATGTTCTGAATTTATTTTAGCTGAGGAATTTGAGAACAAAATAACATGTGCTCATTTCCTAACAAATTCTGTAAGATGATGTTGTTTACTTTGCACTAGCAAATCTCTTTGCAAAGCCTTGAATCGTTCATATCTTTGTCCATGCTTGTACTCTAGGGATAGTGATATATCTTTTCTTGGTTCATTTTACTCCCTAGCAGAGAGGTCTTTAAGCTAATCCAATTGTCTAACATTGTATGTACGATAAGTGTACCTAATTTTCATTTTGGTAACATCTTTTTCATTGCCGTTCCATCTTTGTCATTGTTGTCATGAAGTGAAATGTGAGAAATTGCTCATTAATCCTGGTGACTATGGACTGGAAAGGTTTATGTGTAAAACCGAGAAGGCATTTGGCATGTATTCAACATATCATATATTGTTTTAATGTATCCAAGTAAATATGCCTTCCAACCAATTGCAAAAATTTTTTATAAATTTTCTCTTGCTGAATCTTTGAAGTGTAAGTTGCATAGATGCTTAGTTATTTCATAACATATTTGACACATGGAAAATCTCTTTTTGTTGTTACTTGTTAGACATGTTACATGACATAATTGTGACAGGTCAAACTGCATACCTTTCATTAATCGAACTTAATCCTATGCTATTCAATTGCTGCTTGGAGTTGGTCCATGTTAAAATCTTATTGTGTAAGGCCATGATTCCAATATGTATTTGATAAAATTGAGTTCTTTCATGAGGAAAGCGGTCATGCACATATTTAGTGTGGTCTTTCTTCCTACCATACTCTGCGATGACATGATTGTAGGACTTATAATCTCTTTATTTTTATGTTTGAGGCTTATAGGGAGATTTTAGGGGAATGTTTGAAAAATAATTTATTAATCTGTCAAAATTTGATTGTTATACTCAGAAACTAATAGCTAAATTTCTTATAGACATGATGCTGTGATGTTTTCTATTCTAAGTGTTGCTACTTTATAATCATTGTTATATTACTGTAACTAAATCTCTTCGTTCATAACATCTTGGTACCCATGCTCTGTAGGAATTATTTTCTAGCCTGCAAGATCTGTTATGCTCATCGCTTTTATTGCTAAAAAAATGCTCTACAAACTAATTTCATGCCAAGAGCTAGATCACATGCGTTTTATTATTTATTTATTTTTGTTGAAGCTAAAGTTATGTTTCTCCTTAAAATGTGAATAGTTCTCTTAATTCAAGTTCTTCAATATTTTGGTTTCTGTACCAAACCTGAGTTGGTTACCTGACAGAAGTCAGATATTAATGTATGTTTCAGATAACGGATGCTGTTGTTGCAGCTCGAATTTTGAATGCGACCCTTGTTGTTCCTAAGCTGGATCAAAAATCATTTTGGAAAGATGCTAGGTATTTTTAATTTGAATGTTCTTTAATGTTCTTTGGTTTTTCAGTTATCAATGGATGTTTTTGTGTGGTGATATGCCTTGCAGCAATTTTGCTGATATCTTTGATGTGGACTGGTTTGTATCATTTCTTTCAAAAGATGTTAAAGTCATAAAGGAGCTTCCTAGAAATGGAGGAAAGGTCATTGGTAATCCTTATTCCATGCGTGTTCCAAGGAAATGCACCCCAAGATGCTACCAGACTCGAGTCATGCCTGCTCTCCTGAAAAAGCACGTAAGTATTGAATCTCTTGTGATACTAAAAACTGGTTCACACTATGCTTATTATATCTTGGAGTCTAAATTCTAGTTGCTATCAATTTTCTTTTGGTTTTGTCGTTTTCTCAACTGGCATATGAACAGAAAATTCCTTTTTAATGCATTTTCTTATTTATGAAAAGTTTTGTTTTGTTCAGCAGTACCTTTGTTTTGTTTGGTTATAAGTCTTGTTGCACAAATTGGGCCTAATTCGAAGAATGATTTGGCATATGTGGTTAACAATTTTACATAATTAGGTGTTATAAGGCTTTATGAGCCAGATGATATCATAATATACATGTATGGGGATATGTGACTTGGCAGCCAAATATGCAGCGTTGTTGATTAACTTCAGAAAGAGCTTATGAATGTTGAGAAAGTTCATATTTCCTTCAACGAACTTAATATGCAATTCAATGCTATCATGAATTTATTTTTGGCTGCAAAATTTTTTTGATTATTGCATTGGATTAATGTATTTTAATTATTGCTCAATTAATTATCACGGATAGAGGTACTAATATAATGCTAAAAATTTAAGTCTGCCATTTATTTTTGCTTCCGTTTTATTAGTTTATTTATTTGCTTAAAGTAGTTTGTCTCTCATTTTAAACTAATTTTTAAACATTTTTTCTGACCTCATGTGTGTCATGTAGTTATTTTGTCTCCTGAAGATGGAAAACTGCCTTTTGGACGCACTGAGCATGGTTAAATTTTTCTCAAATCTTAATATTTCTCAAGAAATAAAATTGTTTGAAACGGTTTTATTTTTATATTTGTAGAAAATAATAAAAAAATACTAAAAATATGATGGTCATTGAGGTCACCTAAATCATCTAGATAAAAGCAGATACATAGCTGCATTTTAAAATGATCTGGTTGCCCTGCATTCTAAACAAATCTGAGAGTTTGTTTGGTAATTTTTTGTTGATGACCTGGATCGAGATTATTGATTGTTGAATACTTGGGTGTGTGAGAAAGTTGAATTAATACTTTTTTTGTCTCAAGTGATAGGGTGATATGGAAATCATATCCATTGCCTGTGTACTCCCTGTAATTATTCAGTTAAAGTGTACGCAAAATACGTTTGCTCCAGATAAGAGGAATTTTACCTGTTGTGTCAGGCTGACAATTTTGAACCTAATAGGATGCTTATTTAGGTTTAGGTTTGCACGAGTGGCTTTAGCTCCTTAAGTAGCATTGGTTTATCTGATATGTGCAGGTCTAGAATATCAATTGCTATGAATATTATGCTGTTGGGTAGCCTACTGTGTAAAAACTTGAAATTGGAATGCTAATTTTGATGACTACTTCCATGACATATATTCTCAGTCAAATTTAAGGAAGTGTGACATTAGCATCATATATTTTCTGGCAGTTTTGAGCTTCAAGTCCTGAATTTATGGATTCATGTTATTGAAGTCCTTCCTTTGTTGCAGAGGAGTATTTGATTAGGTGGTTTGAGAATTTTATTGTTGTGAAAATTCTTCTATAAGTGGTGTGGGACCCAGTAGGAGCAAAAATAAGAAAGGTTTTTTATTTACCTTTCAATATTTGTGTTTTGACTTCAATATTACTAGAGTAACTAATACTTCCACATTGGTCAATTTAATTAGATTGGACTTGAATATATAAGTTTGAGTCTCTTACCCTATTAGCTTAAGCTTTTTGGGTTGAATTGGGTCCAAATCCTTTGGTTTCATTTATAATAGTATTTGAGTTTGGTTAAGTGGTTTGTTTGCTATCTACTTAGTTAAACAAACTAGCACTTGCCCCATTTATTATAGTGTAACTAACAGTCCCACGGAGGTTAATATGGTAAATTTGAACTTGCATATGTAAGTCTTGGTCTCTCATCTTACTAACTTCAACTAATAAATATCCATACCTCTTCATAACCCTTATTTGCCTTTCCCATGTTGCTTAAAGGTGAATTCAATCAAGAACCCTTTAAATAGTATTGTAATTTTCTGTTGAATGTTGCAAAATTGTCAATCTGTCATCTTCCAAAACATTTATTTCCATGTGTTAAATTAGAATTGCGGTATGATGCTGCAGGTTATTCAGCTGACTAAGTTTGATTACCGACTTGCAAACAAGTTGGAGACAGATCTGCAGAAACTGAGATGTAGAGTTAATTATCATGCGTTAAAATTTGCAGACCCAATCTTAGAAATGGGGGAAAAGTTAATCCAGAGAATGAAGGCAAAAAGCAAGCATTTCATTGCACTTCACCTGAGGTGAACTTTTTGAGTTAATCATGTCACGTAACAAGTTCATTATTTCATGCACTTTGATGCAACGCTTTTTTTCTCTCTGTGATTTTTTAAATGATAATTTGACTTTTACATTTCGTGTCAGATTTTGATGCAAAGCCTTGTAGTGGGAATTGATTACTCTCAAAAAAATAAATCTAATGCCTTGTTACAAGGCAAAAATTACTGAAAGGGATTAGTTAATTCTTTTATGATATGTTTCTAATTTTAGGGCAAAATGATTTGTTCTCATCTTTTGTTATTTATCCTCTACACATGAATTTGTTGTCAACTTTAGTCACTCTAACTAGTTCAATTTTGGATGTCAGTCAAAGCTTAAAAGCTTTAACATCATGCAACGACTTTATGTTTCCTTTGGATGCCTTATTTATTTTTATATGCCACAGTTTACGGTATATATATTTATTTTTTTGTTATTCTTTGGTGCATATTTGTACCTTTGCTTATTATGCATGATAACAAATTCTGTGTAAGGTCCTCTCCTTAACAAACTTTCAGTTGGTTCTTCATCTCTAACTTTTTTCTCAAATTACAACAAAAATAAATTGGGATAAGTAGGGCTGTAAAATTGTAAATGAACCAATACTTTCATTAAAAGCTTGAAGGCTAGGTGTGTTAAGGGCTCGGTTTGGCTTGTTTATTAAAGTAAGCAAGCGATTCTCGAGTTGATAAGGTAAATGAGCCAAGCGTGAATAGCACCAAGCTCTGCTCGTTAAGGCTCTTGAATAACTCATTTATAGTATCATTAAAGGCTCGTTTGTAAGAACCGTTATTAGGCTTGTTCATAGTATTATTAAGAAGTTTATTTATAAGAATTATTTATAAAAATCATTAGTAGAATTGTTTATAATATTATTAATAAACTCATTTATATAAAGCATTTATAGAACTACATATAACAATATTAACATGGTCGTTTATGGGATCATTTATAATAATGGTTTACAAAAATATTACACGTCCTTTTAGTATAAGTTTAAGCAAAAGATAAGATTAATTTATAATTTTTATTATAAAAAGGTTTAATATTATTTTAAAAACAATACATTTTTTAATCATACTAATACTAATGTATTATTTATGGAAAAAGACCTAGCTTTATCGAGCTAATAAGCCGAGCCTGAGCCTAAGAATTTCATGAAGCTCGAAATAGATTCAAGCTCGGCTCGGGCTCAGTTCATCTACGCTCAAGCTCGGCTCGGGCGTGGTTAAAGTAGGCTCAAGCTCAGCTTGTGCTAAGGTAAAATAGTGGGAGCCAAGCTTGAACACGGCCAAGCATAGCTCGGCGTGGTTTGTTTACGACCCTAGGGATAAGTATTTGACTTACAGTTGAAGACCGGTGGTCATGAGATCTTGTTGCACACCTTATAATGATGACTTATAAATTCTTTGTACATAATGCTAGAAACCTTTCATAAGAAATATTCTAGTGCTAGTGATAATGATAGGAACATATGATATAAATTAGTTAATGAAATAGAGATTAGAGATTAAGAATCATCACTACAAACACTTCAAATGTTAATTCATAAAATGCTTGTGGTAGTTTCATTTCTGTCGCAATAGAAGTGAAGGACAAGTTACCACCTGTTTTTGTCAGTCATACAAGTATGTTTAATAGTTTATTTGGTCCAAAATGGCTTAGGTTTATCTAATTAGAAATGTGTCCTTTTGAAAGAAAGAGCTATACAAATTGGAGATGTTGTAAAAGTTTCCTTAAACAATGTTAAGTTCAGATTGTTTGTTGGTGATTCCTCGGTATGCTGATTAATGAAGTCTCTCATATGCCGATGTATGAGATTCTTTTGTTGATTGAACTACTGACTGGTCAAGTAGGCTTTGCAGTACACTGACAGCAGCCAAATAAATTGGAGATGTTGTAAAAGTTTCCTTAAACAATATTAAGCTGAGATGGTTTGTCGGTGATTCTCAGTATGCTGAATAATGAAGTCTCTCATGTCCTGATAAATGAGATTCTTTACTCACTGGTCAAGAAGGCTTTGCAGTACACAGACAGCAGCCGTAGGAATGCAATGCCCTCAAGTCAGTTTCAAGCTGATAATTCTCATTGATGACCTAATGTTGTACACCTACTTGATCCGGTTTATTATTGTTGTTGTTGTTGTTGTTATTATTATTATTATGATTAAATCTCCTAGCAACATGGCATGTAACACGGCCATTTCCAGCTACCTCATGCATCATCCATACAAATAATCGAGAATTTGCAACTGTTGATAAGGACATATGCGCAACCTGGCTCATGCTGGTATTTACAACAGTACAAAAGTTGCATTTTGCAGTATGTTTATTGTGGTGTGTACATACATACATACATATATATATATACATATACAAATTTGGTTAAATGGTGCACAATCATTTGTTGCAATTGCTATCGATTTTATGCCTTGGAAGTTTGTTGGTTTAGGCATTACAATTCATTCTTGAAATTTGTAATATTTAGACATTCATGTCTGGAGCTTCTCAGATTTTTACTTAAAGTCCCATATCTTTCCCCAGGCAATATAACTTTCATGTTTGGTTCTTTAATTTTTGGGGCTTAAATTGCTCCCTTGTCCTTGAAACTGTTTTATGGACTTACTGAATATTTGTGTTAGCATTGTTATTTCCATTTTTTATGGAAGATATATTTTTATGGCAGATTTGAACCTGACATGCTTGCCTTCTCTGGATGCTATTATGGAGGAGGAGAAAAGGAAAGGAAGGAACTGGGGGCAATACGCAAGAGGTGGAAGACCTTACATGTGAGGCATCATGTCTTTTTACTGTTTCTCTGTTCGTACTAAAAACTTGGATTTCCTTTCCCATACTTTTGTTACTCATTGTGCATCTCATTCAGATAAGCAACCCAGATAAGGAACGGAGGCACGGAAAATGCCCACTAACTCCAGAAGAGGTTGGTCTTATGCTCAGGGGATTGGGCTTTGGTGCAGATGTTCATATTTATGTAGCATCAGGTGAAGTTTATGGAGGAGAAGAGTCTTTGGCGTCATTGAAGGCTCTGTTTCCTAATTTCCATTCTAAAGAAACTCTAGCTAGCAAGGAAGAGCTGGCTCCATTCTTATCTTTCTCATCTCGAATGGCTGCACTAGATTTCGTTGTCTGTGATGGAAGTGATGTATTTGTCACCAACAACAATGGCAACATGGCTAGAATGCTTGCTGGACGAAGGTATGCCTATTTCAGTATTCTGATAAGCATTAATTTTCCCATTTGTTCTAATGCACTCTCACTTTGTTCTGCAGGAGATATTTTGGTCATAAGAGGACGATACGGCCAAATGCTAGAAAGCTTTACTCTTTATTTTTGAACAGATCCAACATGACATGGGAAGAATTTGTGTCGAAGGTTCGAACTTATCAGAAGGGATTTATGGGAGAACCAAATGAGGTAAGACCTGGTAGAGGTGAATTTCATGAAAACCCTTCGACGTGTATATGTGAAAATAATAAGCCAAGAGTTGATTCTGGGCCACAAGATCAAGTCAAAGGTGGTAATCAAAATGAGAAGGGTCACATAAGTAGGAACGTTGGTGAATCACCAGAGAATCACCCTAGTGGTGATGAGGAGCAGGAAATGGATTGGCTTGACTTCGATTATGGAGAAAATGCTCACATGGTGAATCTTGCTAATGGAACTGGATTGGAGTATAATTTCTTCCTCCGATCTGAGGATCCTGATTTGGAAGAAATCCTTTCCGACTAGCAAAATATTTTTGAACTTGACCATTCTTTCTCGAATTTATTTGATCTGGAAGTTTGCTCACTGCGGAACTCTCTCTTTGCCGATGTGTGCTTCATTCTATTGTATATAGAGCCGTGATGGAAGAACTGTACAGTGAAAATCCTTTCCAACTTGGCTGTTAAATCAAGAAAATTTCACTTGCAGGAAAAACAACTTGGCAGTTCTTGAATTTTGTTGGACAACACTGATGAATATATATAGTTTTTAATTTTTGTTTCTTTGTGAAATTGAGGGGCTACTAGAGTCAGTTCTCTTGAAAGGAAAACAAACATGAAATGACATTGTTTATATTCAATCTTTGAAATGTTTATTCTTCCCCTCAGGTCTGAAGGACACAAAACTCTTTGTTCTTGTTATTGTGCAAATTTCCTTGCATGCATGATGTCTTGAATAGAGACTCTCTCATGTATACTTTCCCTTGGTAAAACAGTCAGTATTTAGTTGGGTATGATACCAGGGTGAAAAATGCACTTAGCATGATTTTGAATTCAGATTTAGTGAGAATTGCAACTTATAATTTTGAATCCAGAGTTGTATGAAGTGAAAGTGTCATTAGAGCTATATTTTCATTATTTCCATAGTAGCTTTTATAGAGAAGAATATATATATATATATATTATTCCTTCTTGTTGTAATCATTGTTATTATTCACAACTTTTATCATAAAAAAGATTTCATTCAAGATTTGCTCGAGCTTGAATTTATAAATAAGTTTTCCTTGAAGTAGCTGAGTTAATGTAATATAATTAAAAATTATATTAAACATATCAATTCAATCACAAAGCTTCTTCATGTTCACTACATTTGAATTGGCATATCCATTAATTAGAGGGACCAAAAAGACAAAAATATGAAAATACGAGGATCAAAAAGTCGATTTTATATTAGAGGCACTAAAAAGGCGGAAAACGCAAAATAAAAAGACCATTTTGATATTTTGACCTAAAATATAGTAAGTAACAAGCCACTAACTTTGCAACTTGTAAGGTGTTATTTGAATATACTTGCTGTGCATTTGGTTTGCGAAATAGTTATAAAGGGAATGGTAATTGTATTGTTGTAATGATAATGGCAATGAGAGTGGAGGAATGGAAAAAGAGTGTAAATATGGTGTTTGATTAGAATTATAATTATTTAAAAATGAAAAAAATATAAGAGATATGCTAAAATTATGTTTATTGCATGAGATCAAATCAATGGCCATTAGGTTTTAGTTAAATTTTATAGCAAAATCAACTATTCAATATCTGGATTTATTTTAATTGTTTTAATTATTTTGTTTAGATTCTTATCTTTTGTTTATTACTGTTTTCCTTATCTTTAAGGGATTTTATTGGATCCTATATCTGATAATCATAGCAATGGCAATATTCTATCGTTCTTCCGTAACCTTACTACCTTGAAATTACTTGATATATCTAGTAATGAT
>NC_052472.1:9565386-9599976 GCF_009730915.1 Dioscorea cayenensis subsp. rotundata | reverse complement strand
AGTAATCTTCTTTTTCTTCCTTTGTTCGCTCGCTTCTCATACCGCAGAGTAATCTTCTCGATGTTATCCTTTTGTCTTTTTCAAGTCTCTTTTCTTCACAAATTCAGCACGCTTGCTTGCATCCATATTAGCTTGTTCCTGCAAGGGCAAAGCTAAAAGATCTATCGGGGAAGTAGGTTCAAACCATATACAATTTCAATGGACAAAATTTAGTGGTGGAATGTATCGCCCTGTTATATGAAAATTCGACTCCTCCCACATCTTTAAATTCTTCTTTAAAATTGTTCTTAATATCATGGATAGTGTGCGTGTTCACAACTTCTGTTTGCCCATTTGTCTAGGGGTCACACGTGGTGGAGAAAAATAGGTTGGTTCCTAGCTTCCCCCACAAGGTTTTTCCAAAAAATAGCTCAAGAACTTGGTATCACATTCGGGAGACAATGGTCTGCAAGGCACACCATGTAGTCATCACACACTTCTCGAAAAATAGATCAACAACATGTGAAGCATCATCGCTCTTATGCATGTAGAGTAAAAGAGCCATCTTGCTAAACCAATCAACAACCACAAATATAGAACCCTCCCTCTTAGTTTGTGGTAATCCAAGAACAAAAATCCATAGAAATATCTTCCCATGGTACCCTTAGGAATAGGTAAGGAAGTATACAATCCATGAGGGTTTAAACTAGACTTAGCTTTGAAACAAAGCTCTAATCTTATATTTTCAGAAATGAAAAACATAGAATTAGTGTTTTGATTCATGAGATATTCCAAAAAGAAAAACAAAGGATTAGGGTTTTTGATTTAAAACTGAAAAAAAATAGGTCACATTCTGAAAATAAAACATAGAATTAGGGTTTTTATTAAAAAAATACCATACATTCTGAATAAAAAAAAAGAAAGAATTAGGTTTTTGATTGAAAAATAGGAGATATTCTGAAAAGAAAACATAGGTTTGGCTTTTAATTCAAAACTAATTAATAGGAGACATTAAGAAAAGAAAACATATGACTCAGGTTTGGATTGAAAAATAGGAGATATACCGAAAAGAAAACATATGATTAGGGTTTTTATTCAAATATAGGAGACATTCTAGAAAGAAAACATAAGATTATGGTTTTGATTCAAATATAGTAGTCATTCTAGAAAAAAAACATAGGATTCAGATTTTCATTGAAAGTACGAGACATTAATATAAGAAAAATACTAGATATTTCAATCAAAAATTTGATCCATGTTTTCTCTGTCGAATGTCTGCTATTTTTGAATCTAAATATATCCCATGTTTTTCTTCTAGTAATGTTTCTTATTTTTTGTATCAAACCCCTAATCCAATGTTTTCTTTCCGCAATTCCTACTATATTTGAATCAAAATCATTAATCCCATGCTTTTTTCGAATGTCTACTATTTTTAAATCAAAAATAATAATCTAAGTTTTCTATAGCAATGTCTCCTATTATGTTTCAATTAAAAACATAGGACTAGGGTTTTAATTAAAAAATATGAGCCATTTCCAAAAGTGAACATATGATTATGTTTTTAACAGAAATATATGAGACATTCCGAAAAAAAAACATAGAATTAAGGTTTTGATTTAAAAATAACAGACATTCTCAATAGAAAACATAGGATTAGGGTTTTGATTGAAAAATATGAGACACTCCGAAAAGAAAACATAGGATTAGTGTTTTGATAAAAAATTAGAAGACATTACGAAAAGAAAACATAGGATTAGTGTTTTGATAAAAAATTAGAAGACATTACGAAAAGAAAACATAGGACATCGGTTAGGATTTTTATTCAAAAATAGGAGGCATTACGAAAAGGAAATATATGTTTAGGGTTTTGATTTAAAACTGAAAACTAGGAGACATTTTGAAAAGAAAACAAAGTATTAGAGTTTTGATTGAAAAATATAAGGCATTCCAAAAAGAAAACATAAGATAAGGGTTTTGATACAAATATGAAAAAATAGGAGACATTTCGAAAGTAAGACGGTATTGTAGTTTTGAATCAAAAATGAAAAATAGGAGACATTACAAAAAGAAAACTTAATATTAGGGTTTTGATTAAAAAAACAAACATTCTGAAAGAAAACATAGGATAATCGTTTTGACTCAAAACTAGAAAATAGGAGACATTACAAAAACAAAACATAGGATTAGGGTTTTGAATCAAAACTACAAGACATTCTGAGAAGAAATAATGGGATTAGGGATTAGGGTTTTTGGGTTGAAAAAAATAGGAGACATAACGAAAAGAAAAACATAGGATTAGGCTTTTAGATTAAAAATGAAACACTCTAAAAGATAGCAAATGATTAGGGTTTTCATTAAAAACAAAAAAATACGAGACATTCAAAAAAACATAGGATTACAGTTTGATTAAAAATCAGAGATATTCTGAGAAGAAAAATAGGATTAGGTACTTGATTGAAAAATACGAGATATTCTCAAAATAAAACAAAGGATTAGGATTTTGATTGAAAAATGATAAATAGGAGACATTGCCAAAAATAAAAATAAAATTAGTATTCTGATTGAAAAATAGGAGACATTGCAAAAAGGAAACAAAGGATTACAATTTTAGTTCAAAAATAGGAGACATTCTGAAAAGAAAACATCGGATTATGATTTTTATTTAATAATAGCAGACATTTTGAAAAAGACATATGGTTAGGGTTTTGATAAAAATAGCCGGGCCGCCGTGCTCCGTGATCAAGGAAGATGATACCGGTGGTAAACACCGACAACCGCCAACAACAAAGGCTACATGATGATCCCAAAAACACTGCTGATGAGGGTCAAGGGAATGCCACCAAATGACGACGAGAGAGAAGATCAATGCCAATCAAAAATTAGAAGAAGTTCGGAAAGTCTTTATTCTGAAGAAGAATAAATACATTGGCCAATCGCGCCTCAACAAGTACGAACAGGAGTTGATAAGGATCTTCCTCAACTGCCCTATGGACAAGTAAGTTTGAAGTTTTTATGGTATTGTTTAAACTATTACATGTTACCCTTTAAGTTATATATTTAACATTTAACTATTCCAGATAGAATTTAAACTATTATATGTTACCATTTAATTTATATAGTTAACGTTTAAATATTCGACATAGAATTTAAATGGTTGATGTATTAATTAAATATTTACAATATTGTTTATGTATCTCATATAAAACCGCAAAGACTGGCTGCAGTGGAAGAACGACTGTCACACTCACACGGGTCCAAAGTTATTCGATCTGCTTGAGGGGAAGGAGATGGTCGCAGACGATGTGATGGACGCTTTCATATGTATAATCCAAAATTCGCTAACGATAGTGCCATATCGTTATAAGAAGCGCGCCTCCATTACTCAACCACTAGCGCTCGCTTTATGTCAATGCAGTGAAGACGACATGATACCACTATTGCTATGATCGGAGATGCCACCGCAATACGCATGATGTTGAAATTGTCATCCTCCCAATAATTATGAATGGTCACTTCCATGTCGTCGTCCTTGACAATGACAAACAAGAATACATTCATTATTCTTCATGCCAAAGAAAGGAATATGATAAAGACGCGCTAGAAATGGTAAGTGCTTTAATAATTTGTGTTTGAATAATAGTGTTTGGTAAATAATCGGTATTCTAATATCAACTTGCATACCTCCACAGCGGAACCTATTCAACCTTTGTATCGACATGGAGTTCGGCGAGTCAATGACCGTAAAGTACCCACTTGTCCAAGAAAGTGTCGACTGCGCCGTCTATGTGATGCGGTTTATCGAGCAGTTACTCGCAGATGAGAAGCTACGGCTACCCCTGACTGGACGTCCCCTTATCTCGCGATTAAATTATGTTTCCCGTGATACTTAGGAGGGAGGGCAGCCGACATCACCGCCAGAGGGAGTGTTCAAAGTGGGTTTATAGTATACGTTGTCTTAGTTTTTAAATGTAAACTTGTTTAAATTCAATTCATTGTTTTTCAAGAACATGACAATTTTTGTCAATGTAAATTTACATGTATCTATATTTATATACTTTGACTCTTTTTAACCTTCCAAAGATCCTTGTTTAACTTGCACTTTCATTATTTAATTTTTAAGTTTCATTATTTAACTCGTCAATGTCATTGTTTTAAATATCCATGTTACAGCTTTTAAGACTTAACTAGTCACTTGTAAAAATAACTATTTACCGCTTAAAAATAATAATGTCTCTATTTAAATACATGTGTTAATCAGAAAAATAAGGTTTCTCTGTTTAAAAATGAAAAGTTGGCACACAATTAAGTTTGTTTCTTTTTAAAAATCAGTTGTTTTATAATGGTTAGTCGGGCGATAGCTTTCATTGCAAGATCCGCGATTAGGACCGAGCTCATGGCGGCTGCATAACATGCACATCAACTTGAACCTCAGACAACAGACAACACAAATCTCCGACAAGGTTAAGTCTAAGACATTGATAGTTAAACATAAACACACTTTATTAAACAGTATTATCATAAATTAAACAATGATGTAGATGGTTAAACACAGAAAAAGATATTCGAATATTTATAAATTATTTTAAAGGATAATACTAATTCTTAAGTGAAAATGAACATTCGAATACCTTATAGAGTCGACCATCTTTGTTACCGGAAAATGCCGAGCTTCTTTGATCCAAGCATTGAATGACTCCGCGATATTAGAATACATCTCACCCCAATGTTCGCCTCTGAACAGATAATTCGACCAATGTACCATATTCGATTTATTAATCAACCAGTGATGGGCTTCGGGTGATGTGGCCTGCAATTCATTCACGGTATAATCGAAATCTTTAGCCGTCGATGCCCATGCAATACGAAAGTATATAGACCAAGCACCCTCTTCAATGCCTTCTAGTCCGGACGCTGGCTTTTCATGAAATTGGCCCTCAAAGTGTCGAAAAATAGTATGCATGTGGGGGAAAAGGGAAGACTCTCGCAATAGCGTTCACAAGGCCCTTGGAACTATCCAAGATGAATGTAATTATCTCATGATAATCTCCTTCCTCATATAAAGCATCACCTAACTTGGATATGAACCAAGTCCAATTGGCATCGGTCTCGTTGTCGACAATACCGAAGGCGATGTGGAAGAAACCATTGTTTCCATGCCTATAGCACCCAGTAGAGTAAACCAATACTTTCCAAGGAGGTGGGTACTATCGACAAATAGCAGCGGCCTGCAAGCCTTCTTTGAATCCGACAATACACGCCCTGAAAGAAAAAGAATGCACGCTTAAAATCGCTCACCGCCTCTTTCCACAATCACAATGCTCGCCGGGGTTTGTCTCAACCACCTTACCCACGCACTCAAAGTAACAAATCGTAGCCGGAGATGTCGCTGTCAGCCGAGCACCACCCGGGCATGCTCTTTTCCCTACCAAGACTGCTTGTATGGAATACGGACACCATGTTCCCGCAACATGTCCTTCTGAATGTCGATATCTTTATACAAGGGCCACCTTTTGAGTTTTCGAATCACCCGTGCGCTTACCCATTTTTTGGACGCTTTCGGGTGTGAGGCCGATCCCACTCCCCACCGCAAGTGTGTGACGGGTTCATTGTCTTTATTCTGAAAGTATTTTCATTATATTCTTTTGATACATGAAGGCGCCATTGATAACCAACGGCAGCAAGATTCCACAGCCACCCAAAGTTTCTCGCTCTTTTTGAATTTGAAGTCAAAATTCCGCTTTGATTGCAAAGTTTCGAAGCGCCCATGAAATGTTTAACACCTTCAAAAACGTTGTCCGATATCCAACGACAACACTTTCGTAATGATCCGACGAGGAAGAAAGGCATCCCACACCGCCAGACTAGCTATGGGGTTGACCGAGCGCTCGAGAATCCGACTCCCTGCCAACACTTTAGTTTAAACGAAACCATCCATAAGTTAAACAGAGACAAAACGTGCTTAAATGATAATATAAACGTTAAGTCAAATAGTTGCACGATGAAGATAAAATTTAATTGCAAAATGTAATATATTTAAATAGAGCCTGTCAAAGTTAAACCGTAATGAACTTATACAACTAAATAAACATAAAAGAGAATAATCTTACAATGAGAAAAACTCATTTTCAGTAGGATTCGACAATGCCACATCGTCTTTCTCCACAACAAGATCGACTACAGAGCATTTGAAGATCGAGTGAACATGATACATCCGCTGGAAGTTGACATCATTTTCTATTGCACAAGCCGTTTTATACACTTCGGGTATGATATACTTCACCCTCACATGGGAAACATCGAGACCCCATAGCTCACATATCTCAGCTAACACCGACTCCCAAGAAGTTAGCACCGTGAACATTAGCACTCTTCCCTCCCCGTTGTATCTAGCAATACCACAAAAACTA
Source organism: Dioscorea cayenensis subsp. rotundata (assembly GCF_009730915.1). Classification (NCBI taxonomy): domain Eukaryota; kingdom Viridiplantae; phylum Streptophyta; class Magnoliopsida; order Dioscoreales; family Dioscoreaceae; genus Dioscorea; species Dioscorea cayenensis. Next base: position 9,593,590 of record NC_052472.1, on the reverse strand, counting down.
TCCATAATATAACTACTGAACTCAAATCGAACAAACCAAATGAGAAGAAGAAGAAGAAGAAGAAGAAGAAGAAGAAGAAGTAGATGATGTAAAGAGTATTCTAAAATGTGTTTCAAGAAAAAGTACACAACTGTATGCATAAAGTCAAACATGATGTGATTGGGCGGTATTTTTCCCACCATTTTAAAGGGCAAAAAAGGTATTTTATTACATGGACCCACTTGAAGTGACCGACAAGGGTCGTCTCCGTTTGAAAACGACTTCATTTCGTTGTAAAGTTCTTCTCGTTTATGGTTATCTATTTGTATATTTTAAATACTGTTTAATTATTTGCTATTATCTGTTTAAATATATTACCAATATGTTTAATAATTGTCATCTCCGCTTAACTTTATCTTTACCCTGCTTTAACTATTCATATTAACGTAAATTCTCAAAGTCTCGCGTAGAAACGGTGATCTTTTTCGCTTGATCTCGAATTGTTGGCAGTGGCACGTGGCAGGTTATGATATCCCGTGCATAAGAATTAATGACAACATTAATTCTTATGCACGGTAACATAAATATCCGAACAACCGTTCGTTGTCATTAGTCAATGTCGGTCCACTGTGCGTTTAACTTTTTTCTCGGATATGAAGCGCCAGCCTGCTTGTGGACTTCACACCATAAATAACAAGGAGGAACCCTTCCCATGACAACCACCTCGCCGTCCTCATCATCCTCCTCCTCCTCCTCCTCTTTCTCCTCGCCATCCGCTTCCCGTGTATGATATTCACCGGAGTCGATCGAAAGTTCTAAGATCAACTCTATCTGAAAGGATGTCTCGTGATCCTACTCATCTTGAGAATCAATCAGCCTTAATCAAACAACAAGTTAAACTATCTTTTCCTTTCCAAGTCGAAATACCCGCATAATTGCCTGAATGCAGAGGATTCTCCAAATGATGGATGACTGGGCAAGCAATTAAGCTGGCATTTTCGACTTGGGTAAGAAAAGAAAGTTTTTCACTTATTGCGTGATTGCGGAGGATTCTCTGTAGGAGGGAGATCATGAAACATCCTTTAAGACGGAGTTGATATTTATCACTTGAGACTTTTTTTGTTACCGCTTAAGAACCCTACGCCGTTGTACAAATATTACTGTCGGTTTAACTATCGTGATCTTCGCTAAGTCGCACCATGACACATTGATTAATAGACGTTTTCATGAATGTGTTTGTTTAACCGTTTTTAATGTTCTACGTTGTGCAGGTTCAAGTTGATGCGCATGTTATGTAACCGCCGTGAGCATTCGAATGTACAGACACTTGTTTCATTCTACAAGGGTCGAGTCGTGAGTGTCCAAGGTCCGAGAAGACGTTGTAAATGTTGTAAATGTTGTAAATGTTTTATTTTAAATGAAACAAGCTTATTTGAATGTGAACTTATGATATGTAATCAGATTCTCCATTGTAAACGTTTAAATATTTTAAACAAACAAACCTATTTGAGTGTCTCCTTGTGATAACTTGTGAAATTTAAACAGAGACATAGTAAAAACAATTTTGGGAAACAAAGAACGGCATTGTAAACAATACAAAAAGTTAAACAATAATCAATTTACTCTTTAAACAATGACAACGGTGTTTAAGAAAATACATAAAGATGTTTGAACAGTGACCTATGAGGTACCCATCTTCAATGCGATGTCAGTGAAATCATTCAATTTAAATAATAACATATATTTTAAAACAGTTAAATCACTATATTTAAATGGTTTACGTATTATTTACATGATATAGACTTTAGTTAAACAGTAATGTTATTTTAAACACTATATGTATCTGCTTTTAAACATAAAAAAAGCTTGACGTTTAAACAGAGACTCATGTTGAGGTGAGAACTTTCATTCGAGCGATGACAATATGTCTTTATTGCGACAGTGACATATATTTTCCTTTTTGCCCTTGGGATAGAGGGAAAAATACCGCCCAATCACATCACGTCTAGTCTAACCTCTATGCATGCAACTGTGCACTTTTTTGTTTGCCTATCTGACTGCTGTTTGTTGTTTACATCTACTTCTTCTACTTCTTCGTCTTATTTTTGTTCTTCATTTCATTTGGTTTGTACGATTTGTTTTTCGGCCGATATATTATGGAGAGTTTTGTGGTATTGCTAGATTCAACGGGGAGGGAAGAGTGCTAATGTTCACGACTCGTACTGGGAGTTGGTGTTAATGAGATATGTGAGCGATGGGGTCTCAAGTTTCTCTTGTCGTAGTGAAGTTTATCACACCAGATGGATATAAAACGGTTTGTCTAATAGAAAACGATGTTGACTTCCAGCGGATGTGTCACGTGCTCTCCATCTTCAAATGCGCTGTAGTTGATCTTGTTGTCGAGACAGAAAATGTGCCATTGCCGAATCCTAATGAAAACGAGTTTTACTGGTAGTAAGTTCCTTCTCTTTTATTTGATCCAGTTGTATGGGTTCATTAGTGTTTAAATATGTTAGTCACTGGTTAACATCTTATACTAATCGCTTACGTTATTCGTAGAATCGCTAAGTATTTAATTTTAACGCTTTAAATATTGTTATTATCACTTAAACATTATATTCTCCGCTTAACATATTGATCTTTTCATTTGATCAAGTGTTGGCGGTGAATTCGATTCTCGCGAGTGCTCCCTGCTCATCCCCATGGTGACCTCGACGGCGTGGATGTCTTCTTTCCTCGCCGATCATTCCTGCGTCATTGCTGCATATTGGACAATGTTTTGACGGTGTTGAACATTTCAGGGATGTACTTCGAAATCATGCAATCAAACGGAATTTTGACTTCAAATTCATAAAAAACGAAAAACATCGGGTGACTGTGGAATGCGCTGCCGATGGTTGTCGTTGGCGCCTTCATGCTTCAAAAGAGTATAATAAAAATACTTTCAGAATCAAGACAATCAACCCGTCACACACTTGCGTGGTGGCATAGGTTCATGGCCACATCCGAAAGCATCCAAAAAATGGGTTAGTGCACGAAAGTGATTCGTAAGCTCAAGGACCGGCCCTTGTACAAGGATATCGACATTCAGAAGGACATGTTGCGGGAACATGGTGTCCACATACCATACAAGCAGGCTTGGTTGGGAAAAGAGCATGCACAAGTAGTCCTCGACGGTAGTGACATCTCTAGCTACGACTGTTTGCTTTTGTATGTGGATAAGGTGGCTAAGACAAACGCTAGCAGTAAGCGATCGTAGGAAAGAGACGGTGATCGCTTTTTAAACGTGCATTCTTTTCTTTCATGCGTGTATTGTGGGATCTCAAGAGGGCTTTGGCAGTCAGTCAAGCTCGATGGTACCCACCTCCTTGAAAATATCGCAGTACCACTCGAGTCGCCACAGGAAAGATGGAAACAATGGTTTTTCCACGCCGCTTCTGGTATAGTCGATAACGAGACCGATGCCAATTGGACTTGGTTCATATCTAAGTTAGGGCGATGCTTTATACGAGGAAGGAGATTATCATGAGATAATTACCTTCGTGTCGGACAGTCCAATGGCCTTGTGAACGAATTCAGTAGAGGCTTCCCTTCTTCGCCACATGCATTCTGTCTTCCACATTTGGAGGCCAATTTTAAGAAAGCCAATGTCAGACTTGGGAAGCCATTGAGGGAGGAGTGCTGGTTTATATGCTTCCGCATTGCGTGGCATCCACGGGCTAAAGATTTCGGCGATACCGCGAATGAATCTGCAGCCACATCACCCAAGCTCATCACCGGTTGATTAATAAATCGGATATGACACATCGACGACATATCTGCTCGTGAGGTGATCGTTGGGGTGAGATGTATTCAAATGTCGCGAGTCGCTCAATGCTTGATCAAAGAAGCTCGTCATTTACCAGTGATCTTAAAAATGGTCGACCCCATAAGGTCTCGCGAATGTTGATTTACACTTAACATTTAGTGTTACCCTTTAAAACATTTTTCAATCTTTTGTTTAATTCGACTTCGTCTCGACTTTTAAATATTAATTCTTTCATTTAACTATTTACAATAATGTTTAAAACATGTTTACGAATTATTTAACCATCAATCGCCTTTTGTTTAACCTTATTTGCCGTGTTCAAGTTGATGCGCATGTTATGTAAACCGCGTGAGCAAGCTTAACAAATGGGAGACCTACTTATGCCCTAGACATCCATTCGAAGGTAGAGATCATTGTTGAGGATAGCCGAAATCTTCGTGTTGGTCGTTGTGTCGATGATCGTAGATGGTGGCAAGTTTATGGTATCCCTTGCAAACACGCTATACCGCAATAATGCAGCATGCACACCAACGCTCATCAATTTATTAGCGGCTACTTCACCATCGACAATTACAAACTCGCGATAAGGAAGCTATATTCCCCATACCCGACGATGACAGCCTTCGTACGAGAATCATGAGCTTTGTCGCGACCGCCGTGACGAGAAGGCACTCGACTATCCCTAGACGAAAAGAGGTTCGAGTCGCAAGCTGCTAGATGTCCGCGAAGTTACATTGCAGCCGCCATGGATCCGTCACAATCGTAGATCCCTGTGAATGAAACCGTCACGACTAACTATTGTAAATAAGTTGACTTCTAAAGAGAAACAATCCGAATTGACCGGAAATTTTTTTCATATTTAAAACTCTTATTCTTTACAAGTGTTATCGGGCTATTTAAACAAAGATAAGTAGTTATGTTAAACAGAGAAACTTTTAATTTTAAATGTTTCAAACTCGATATTTAAAACAATAGATGATAAAGTTAAACATTTAAACCGAAATGTAAACAATGACACTCGTAGAATTAAACAATGAATTGAATTTGAATGGAATTTCGCTCTGACTTACAATTGAAAACAGACAAAAATTTACATTGACATATGCAAGTCATGTTCTTCAAAATGAAAACAATGAATTGAATTTGTCCTCGCTTTACATTCGAAAACAAAATTGACATTAACATATACAAGTCCTGTCCTGCGAAATCAAAAATTAACTCGCTTCGGACGACCCCCCTTTCTCATGTACGCCGGCTGCCCTCCCCTCCTTAAGTATGCGGGTAACATGCTCGATAAACTGCATGACATAGACAGCGCAATCGACGCTTCCTTGTTTTTGCCATGGGGTTTCCATGTCGTAAACGAGTGGGTACTTTGCGGTCGCCGACTCGCCGAACTGCATATCGACAGCCATGTCGAATAGATTGCGTTGTCGAGATATGCAAGTTGAGATTAAGATACCGTTTAAATAACAAACACTATCAATCGGACATAATTAAAGAACTTACCATGTCCAACGCGTCTTTTTCGTACCCCGCGCATGAAGAATAATGCATGTATTCTTGTTTGTCATTGTCAAGGATGACGACATGGAAGTGGCCATTCATTATTATCGGGAGGATGACAATTTGAACTTCATGCAAGATGCGCACAGCATCTCCGATCATAGCCATAGTTGTTTCATGTGCGTCGTCCTGCTTTGACATAAATAGATATAATTAGACCATATTCTAAATATTTAAATGATATTATCAATGCTCAAATGATATAATAAATAATTAAACGTTAAGTAGATAAATTAAATGATAACATATAAACATTTAAACACTATCACAAAAAAGTTAAACACTATCTTAAAAACTTTAAACACTATCATGAAAACTTTAAACTTACCCGTCCCATACGGCAGCTTAAGGAAGATCCTCATCAACTCCTCGCTCAGATTTGTTAAGACGCCGATCACAACCCATTTTTCTTCTTCGAATGAAGACTCTGCCGAGCCGCCTTGTCCCAATTTTGATTGGCTCTTTGATCATCTCCCTCGCTGCTCGGGCTCGGGGTCTTCATGGGTCATCGTCGCTGAGCCTTCACGGTGTTCGAAAGACCGCCAGCCAGCCTTTCTTCGACGCGGACGGCGACAACATCAAACGCAGTAACATCCTTACATGGTTGTTGTTGTTGTTGGATTGTGTCTGGCTTTGATGCGGGACGACGATGAAAGATCAACCGCATACATATCCCTTACATGCTTCTTTTGTTGTCGGGATCGTGTCTTCCCTTTGATGCGGCATCGCCGGCCACGGCCACGACAATAGATTCAACGATCTTCTCACCGTGGCTACCGACAAAGATCAACCGGAGACACACCCTTAGCTTGTTCTTTTCCTTCGTGGATTGTGTCCATCTTTGATGCCGCAATCTCGCAGCACCGGTTCCCACTGGGCTCGGGGATTTCGTTAACAAGGGAGTAAACGATCTTCTCAACCGCTGCAACGGCCACATCATCTACGATGTCCTCCACCGTCATGGTCATGTTATCTACTGCGACAGCACTCGAGAATAAAGATCACCGATCGGAGACAGAGACAGATGATTGTTCTCCTCTTTTTCGCAAGTCTCTCGAACGTGGCCGCCTTTGAATGGCCACCCGATGATGTCATCATCGCCAAAACTCGACGGCTCGTCCCATCCCGGTAGTTCATTTCTTTGAGGGACGTGCGCCGGTAGGAACGCCCTTCCGCCTCCTCAACATGAGCGATGTCGAGTGAAAACTCGGTCATCAATATCCGCATGCCTCGCATAAGAGTTGCGCGGACATCTTCGCCTAAGGTAATCGGTGGGCCGCCACTGTCGGAGGGGCTCGCCATGGTCTGGGAGGTCGCCACAATTGGGGGACTATCATTGTCGTGGTAGGGGGTTGTTGCAATCCGCGGGTGGGGGAGCGCTTCTCCGACGCCGAGGAATGCGCGCGCTGGTGGGTCGGAAGTAGGAGAACGGAGCGCTGAGCGCGCACGACGATGAGGCCGCCCTCTCATCCCGCCCTGAGCAAGTGGTTCCAGCAAAGAATAGCATCCATCCGCTCGGTTGGCTCCCAACAAATATTTCTTCTTCAAGACTCACGGAACCAAATGTGAAACTAACATATGTAAACCAAAACAATTTTAGCTAAATCATTCCGCTTTAAACTATAACAACTATATTTAAACAAATAGCTTTTTATATATTAAAGATTATAGAATATATTTAAACAGAGAACAAAATATTTACACCTTTATAAATAAATTTTAAACTGTAAATAATAAAGTTAAACGCTAAATAAAATGGTTAAACATTAAAGACTTCGTTAAACATCGTCATGATTTATTACCTCTTTTCCTTCGAGCGATGACAAGTCGGTTTCTACTGGTCGCTGCTTTCCTCAGAACTACTTTCACCGTAGCACAAAGATCCTGGGATCTTGCCGAAACGGACTTTCTTTCCGTCCTGGCCACTCGTGAAAACCATAATGCTAAGCGCAACCGAGCACCCTTTAATATATCCCCGTGTTGGTCTTCTTCCCGGGCATCTATCTTGCACTCGAGCGTGCCGCGGTGGAATGTCCTCCATCACCACTTAGTGCGCCGCCTGCCTCATGCGCATCGCCCCATGGCGGTAGATCATCGACATAATCAATGATCCAGCCTGAACCGAGCATGATGTATTTGGGAAAGAGGATGTACCCATGAGGTACACCATCGAAGTTCGACAAAATTATCTTCTTCCCCTCCTGTCGAACAAGTTGCGACAAGAGTGCTCTTGATGGAGTCTATGTGTCTCTCGTGAGGTTTTTGATAAATACCTCCTTTCGAAAGTCGAGCCGGTTTTTCTTCTTCGAAACACAACCGCATCGCCATCGCAACGCAGTATCAAGAACGAGGGCCACATCCCCGAGGCCTCGAAACTCAGCAGCTTTTCCCCGATCCTCGAATTTATTGGTGCGACCATCGTACTTTTGCAAAGAGAGAATCAAGAAGCGCCTCTCTTGGTATATAGCTTCCGCCAGATAATGTCGCAAACGATGTCCTTCTGATGATCTCCCTAGTGTCGAGGGGTCATGTTATCTTTCAACTGCCTAAGGTCTCCACTATCGTGCTCAACATAGCATCGCCCATTAACTAGGTCGACCGCCATAGTCACAAGCTCAGCGATAATAACAACACATTCAACATGTCAGATTGACAAATGTTTAAGCCGGAAATATAAGATTTTAAACTGGTAAACCTTCAGCTTATTAAACGTAGATATCAATTGTTAAATGATACACTAGTTTATTAAAACAGAGACAACAATACTTAAAATGTAGACAACAAAATTTAAATCAGAATATCTCATTTCTTAAACGTAAAAACCTAATTTGTAAAACTCGCAAACCATATCAAAATGAAAAGGGGAAATGTATATTATAAATATTACACAAATCATAACAATCGAAATAACTATTTCGATAGTGTATACAGACGAAAGCGCAAAACAACACAAAACCCTAGGTAAGAAATTACCCTGCAGACTAACAAAACCCCAGCCGAGAAATCCCCTTGCAGACTTGAATATCTTCCAACAAAAACAAGAGCACAAAACGAAACTGAAAAATCTTTCTTTGTAACAGAATAGTTACCATAAAACCATACTCAATACCTTAAATTGCAAACTGATTAAATGCCAACTACTTGCGCGGGACTTCTCCTTCGAGATACCGGTGGAGTGAAAAAGTCAGAATTACGTAGAGGTCTGCGCGAAGAGACAACTTCGGAGATGCATCGAAATGGAAAAACCTCAAGACGCGAGTTGAGAAAAACTCAGAAACGGCTCCAAGAAATTCCTCTCTAGGATTACCATACTGGAAAACCCCCCACTTCCTCTCATACCGCCCAAAATGGTCGCAAATACTACTCCCTCACGCAAAGGGCATTTTTGTACATAAAATTTGAAAATCACTCCGTTGACATCCGTTACATGCTTTGGGGGGTTGAAAAACATGGAATTAAAAAAGAAGGGGTTTTTGGGGAGTGCAAAACTAACGGGATGTTTTTGGCAATATGGCAAACTTAGGGGGTGTTTTTGGCAATTTCCACTAATAATAATAATAATAATAATAATAATAATTAGTAGAAGAAGAAGAAAAGTAATTAATAATAAATAAGAAGAAGAGAAAATATAATACAAAAATAAGAATAAATAATAAATAAATAAGTAAATAAATAAATAATAATGATGATGATGATGATGATGATGATGATGATGATAATAATAATAATAATAATAATTAGTAGAAGAAGAAGAAAAGTAATTAATAATAAATAAATAAGAAGAAGAGGAAATATAATAAAATTAAATATAAATAATAAATAAATAAATACATAATAATAATAATAATAATAATAATAATAATAACAACAACAACAAATAAATAAGAACAAGAATAACAAGTAAAAGAAGAATGATGTTAATAATAATAATAAATAAATATTAATAAGAAGCAGCAGTAGAACTAGAAGAAAAAGAAAAAGAAAAAGAAAAATAATAAAAATTAAGGAAATAATAATAATAATAATAATAATAGGAAGCAGATGAAGAAAAAGAAAAGAAGAATAAATATAAGGAAAATAAGAAAAATTATAAAAAAATAAGATGAAATACAATAAAAAAATATGAAAAAATTAATAATAACAACAATAATAAATAAATAAATAAATAAACAAATAAATAATTAATAATAATACTAATAAGAAGCTGTAGAAGAAGAAGAAAAAGGAAGAATAATAAATAAATAAGAATAAGAAGAATAAGAGGAAATATAATAAAAAAATAAGAAGTGCAAATAATAATAATAATAATAATAATAATAATAACAATAACGATAATAAATAAATAGAATAAATGATAACAATAATAATAATAATAGTAATAATAATATAATAAATATGACAAATAATAATAATTAATTAATTAATTATAAGAAGAACAAGAACAAGAAAAGGAAGAAATAAATATAATAAAAAATAAGAATAAATAATAAATAAATAAATAAATAAAAAATGATAATAATAATAATAACAATAATAATAATAATAACAAAGAAATAAGAACAAGAGTAACAAGAAAAAGAAGAATAATGTTAATAATAATAATAATAAATAAATAATAAGAAGCAGCGGTAGGACTAGAAGAAAAAGAAAAAGAAAAATAATAAAAAATAAGAAAATAATAATTAGAAGATAATAATAATAATAATAATAATAATAATAATAACAACAACAATAATAACAGGAAGCAGATGAAGAAAAAGAAAAGAAGAATAAATATAATAAAAAATAAGAAAAATAATAAATAAATAAGATGAAATACAATAAAAAAATATGAAAAAATAATAATAACAACAATAATAATAAATAAATAAATAAATAAATAACTAATAATAATAAGAAGAAGCTGTAGAAGAAGAAGAAAAAGGAAGAATAATAAATAAATAAGAATAAGAAGAATAAGAGGAAATATAATAAAAAATAAGAAGTGTAAATAATAATAATAATAATAATAATAATAATAATAATAATAAATAAGTAAATAAATAAATAATAATAATAATAAGCAATAGAAGAAAAAGAAGAAGAAGAATAAATATAATTAAAAATAAGAAAAAAGAATTAATAATAAATAAATAAGGAAAAGAAGAAGAAGAGGAAGTATAATAAAAATAAGAAAAATTATAAATAAATAAGAATAATAATAAATAAATAAGAACAAGAGAAAAAGAAGAAAATAATAATAATAATAAATAAATAAATAAGTAATAATAAGGAGCAGTTGAAGAATAAGAATATATAATAATAAGAAAATAATAAATAAATAAGAAGATAATAATAAGAAGAAATATAATAAAAAATGAAAAATAATAAGAAATAAATAAATAAATAAATAAGAAGAAAAACAAGAATAATTAAAAGAATAATAAATAAATAATAAGAAGAAGAAAAATAAGAAGAATATATAATAATAAGAAAATAATAAATAAATAAAAAGATAATAAGAATAAGAAATATAAATAAGAAAAAGTAAGAAAATAATAATAATAATAATAATAATAATAATAATAATAATAATAATAATAATAAGAAGAAGAAGAAGAAGAAGAAGAAGAAGAAGAAACAAAACTAGAAGAAAAAGAGAATAAATATAATAAAAAATAAAAAATAATACTAATAAATAAGATAAATAAGAAACAGAAGAAGAAAAATAATAATAATAACTAGAATAAGTAATAGTAATAATAAATAAATAAATAAATAAATAATAAGATAAGAAGAATAATAATAACAAGAAGAAGAAAATAATAAATAATTAATTAATTAATTAATAAGAACAGAAGAAGAAGAAGAAGAAGAAGTACAAATATAATAAAAATAAATAAGATAAATAAGAAGCATAAAAGAAGAAGAGGGAAAAAATAATAATAACAAGAATAAGAAATACTAATACTAATACTAATACTAATACTAATAATAATAATAATAATAATAATATAAGAAAAATAATAATAAATAAAATGGTTGAATAGCCGCCAGTTTGAAAACCATAACATTTTTCATAATGTTTAACCATTGAGCATTGAAGCACTTAATGTCAGAAAAGAGCTGTCATATGAGAAGAAAATATCATTTTATAAACATGAAATTTAGGCAGAAAATTTCACAAAGATAACCAAACCTCTTTCTCATTTCTTCGTACTTCGGATTTTCACAGATAGGCCAATAGATGTTGCAAAGGAGAAAACTTTTGGCACCCTTCATCACTTGAGTCATTACATCATTAACATAGTGAAAACGCTAGTAATTGAAAAGAAAAGTGATGTGAAACAAGCAAAATATAGTCAAACTTCTGACTTATTGAACTCCAATAACAAATGGCCATGCATCTCATTCAAAAAGAATAAAGAACACTAGAATCAGTAGAATGTCGCATGAGTGATTTATGATGATGAGACCAAGTTGTTACAAAATAGATCAAGACTTTGCCAAGAGCAGCACTCTCTTTACCTTAGACAGGAAAGGAAGAGCATCTAAAGCAGTTTTGAGAATAATAATGATTGATATTAGCATTTGACACTTTCTACATCGGCTGGCTTTAGAACCACACCTGTGACCTTTATAGGACTGATTGAGGATTAAATTGGCATAAATTATAGATCCACCTGTCTTACTAATTATTACCTTGTGTGCTCACCTCCTTTACCTATAAAAGGACGGCTCTTTGTACAGTTTATATAAAGAATACAAGTCTTTCATAGTTTTATCAAAAATATAAGAATGAAATATGTTTAGCTCAACAATGAGATAAACATAGGCACAAGCAACACAAAAAACAAATCAAAGCCTCGGACATGTAAACTAGTCTCTCAACGAGACCTAGAAATAGGACATAAGAAACTGAGCAAAAAAAGACTACACAAAAATGACAAGGATTTTAGATTCAAACTGTATATATACTGCATAAGCAACTTTAGCTGAATATGAAGAGACAACAAACCTGCTCTTCATCCCACTAGGACTCCCAACTATGGTCACCCTTGACTGCAATTCCGTCTTTATAAAGAAGCCAAGCAGTCCAATCATCAAAGTCCTCCACTGTGCACACGCCATGAATAAACATCACATTAGGGAATCAATATTTAAAAACGGTTGTTTTGTTAACCTGAACAAGAATGAATGATAAACTAGAAAATAAAATGTTCTTATAGAAAACTATAATATTAAGAAAACATATTAAAAAAAAGGGTGGGGGTGATAGCATCAAACCATACTTCTGCCACACAAACCTAAAAGGATTGAAAATATAAGGTGCAAAGAGCCATGAAATGATAAGAAGCCAATTGCTGACAATGAGGAGGATAAAAGATGATGCACCTTCCTCAGTATATCCATATACTTTACAATAAGGAAATGAACTTCACAATTGCTGCTAGCACACCCAATGTTAAGCAAACATAGCAAACAAATCCATACTTACGCTTTCACAAAATGGCTCCAAGAATAGAGCATATAATTTTCATCAAACTTGATGTGATCGACAACAAAAGCATCTTCCCATTGGTCGATACTGATTATGGACCAAAGTATATCAGTAGTGCCAGACTCGGTTAATTAAGGAATGCCCTCAAAATTTAGATTATATTAAAAGACATACCTTTGCCCCGCAGTGAAGAATTGTGCGGCCATCAGCAAGCACTTTTACCCGTATAAAAAAGTCACAATATTTGCAGTTACAACAAAATTTTAATAATAAATAGGAGTTTCTCATATGAATGATGCCAAATGTGCCAAATTGTTTAATGAGGTGACAATTCACAAATGAAACAAAAATAATGGATTCGAATTACCAAAACGACTTGTCCAAAGATTATTTTCAAAAAGATACAACAGGCTTCACATTTTTTCCTCTAGCTTGTCAATTTTTAGTGCTATTTTTTTCAAATGGAAAAATTGCTTGGGTTGGTCAGTAAACAAATTCCCAAGTAGTTATAGGCACATTCAAAAATCAGATTCCCAATTTGAAGCCCATTATCATTGGCACTGCAGTCAAAACACCAATTTGGACTAAGAATTGAGCATTTAAAGCACCATCAAGAGCAGTGTTACCCAGCATCTTTGCTTCATGAGAAATTCCCAAATCAAGTCCAGAGAGCACCTGATAAATTTTAGATTGCTTAGAATTTCCATAGACACAGACGAATGTGAAGTGTGAGTGGTCAGACAATACATGTGAGCATGCAAACCAAAAAAAAGTTTGATTGTAAAAATGTTATGCACACAAAAAAATAAATTTGTCACCAGGAACGTACCGGATACATCCTTCCATACAAGAAAATGTACACTGTTAGCACAGTCATCTGCAGTATCAAACCTTTAGAAAAATGGTTAAAAGCTAAATTATAATCTGACGGACATATGTAAAGAAAGAAAAAACATACCATTGTACACACATAGAAGTCAACATAAAATGGTTAAAAGTCATTGATATTCTTAAGCACCCAAAATGGTCCATCACCTCATAATTAAAACTTGCACTTTGGCTGCTCTGGATAACGCTCTTTTCGTAAATGTATCCACCACACTAGGTCGCCTGGCTCAAACAACATCTTCTTTTGTTCGCTTGCTCTCATTCCGCCGAGTAATCTTCTTGATGTTATCCTTTGTCTTTTCATGGATTTTCTTCACAAATTCAGCACACTCGCTTGCATCCATATTAGCTTGTTCTCTTGCCAGGGCAAATACTGATTCGTCCTCAACTGCTGCTTCTGACATTCATCCGGCTAGTGATGCTGCCCCTGCCTCTCCACCACCCACTACTACCTGACGCCGAGATCGCATTTGCCACCTCGCGTCCCCCAGCCACCTAGACCACTACTGTTCATCCATGAGATTCGGGTGGGTGCAGAGGAGCGTGGCCCATATTGCTAAGCATTTGGGAGTGCAGCTATCTCCTGAGCCGGTTTCTCCTATGCGACCCACTTGTTACATTTGGGAGCTCTTCTTTTTTTGAAGATGATTCTAAGCCTGAGAGCGCACCCTTCTGACCTCCACAGCAACAGTCTTCTCTTTTTTTAGTCTTGTGTTCTTATTTCCATTTTTTGTTGTTCAGTTAGCTAAGGGGGTACCCTACTAAACTGACAATTTTGGTTTGCTTTTTGCGTTTGCATTTTTGTTAGCTTTTAGTGCGTTGCTCTTTTCTGTTTTTATTTTATTTTATTTCATTTCATTTTCATTGACCTTCACTTGTGTTTATCAACTCGTTTCAGGGATTGTGTAGATGCTTGGAGTTGGATGGCACACACATTGAGAGTCGCATCATCACTCTCCGTGTTTAGGAAAGTCATTTCAATTATGTTTTTTTGTGTTGTTCTCAAATTTTTATATAGGTTGCATATATTTCTACATTGAGGACAATGTAGCATTCAAGTATGAGGGAGGGTTGCATGCTTGCTTTATGGATGAGTGCTTTGCCAATGATGATCTATGATTTCTATGTTGGAAATTCTTAAACCTAGGGGAACATGTGTGCTAATGACTTAATTGGAGTCAAAATGTAGACTCTCTTTTACTCTAAAGACCTAAGATCTCATCAATTTGGCCTAATTATGGAGCCACCTGTTTTAGGTTGATAACCTTTCTCTTAGGACCAAGTTCAGTTTTCTAAGTTCTTAAAAAAAAATGGAAGTTGGATTCCTTATTTGGGATGCACTACCAGTCAAATTTTGAAATTTTGTGTGTACAAAGATGGATGAAAGAGCTATGATCATTTTAGTAGAGTGAAAGCCGCTCTTGAGTAGTCGAATTTTGGGCATTACAACTGTACATTTGATGACCTACCGAGGGAAAAGGTTACCTCTACGGTGTATGAAGCTACTACCCACTGTGTTTAATTGGAATAACGTTCACATAGCATAGGTTTAACTCCTGGAGACTTCGGGGCACTCAATTTAGGGTTTTCACACACGCACGAGGTCTTTAAAGTAAAAGTGTAGCCTTTTTATTGCGCATTATTGTTGAACTAACCCTCATGGTTTCCCCTATACTTGAGAATTTTCCATTCTCCTGATATCAGAAGTATTGCACTCATCCTTTCTTTTAATGAGCATTATGAGATTGCTTCAGGACAAGCAAACATTCAAGTGTGGGGTTTTTTGATGAGTGCATTTCATATCATGTTTACTTACACTCAATCAATTTATTTTCTTGTCTTTTAGCATAACTTCATCTATATTCGGAGCTATTCTGGGTATATATGTTGTTGATGCAGAAATTCAGGGCTCGAAGCAATTAGTGGTGAATCTTGTAGCCAAACAATTGAAGAATGGAAAATGTGGCTGTGTTCAAGCTCAGCATGATCGTCCTATGTTCCAGCGATTATCTACGCTGAAGGATCGCCCAATGAAAATTCAAGGGGGTGTTTTTCAGTTTGAACACGGTCGGAGCATGAGTGTGCTCCTCCCCCTGATTATTTCAGGCTTGAGGTATTTTTTGCACAACAGGAGAAGCACGTTTTTCTTGCTCCTAGCACGATCGCACTCAAGTGAAGCAGGACCGAAGCACGACCGTGCTCTCTCCTACTAGAAAATCCAAGCGAGCACTTAGCCGATTCACTCAAAATCCTACCCGAGGAAGCACGGTCTAGGCATGACCGTGCTTAGCCCTTGTCAAGCCCGAGATCATCCTTTTCAACTCCAGATTCTAGGGTTTCAATCTCATCTTTGTTCGGGGACTCTTCTCTCCATCGGGAGGACTTTATTGAGAGGAAAGATCAGGCTTCACCACACCTTTTAAGGTGATCAAGGACTAGTTAGAGGCACAAGGGAAGTGGGGTTAGCATATCGAGACTCAACTAGGAAGATCATCTTGAGAAACTCGGTGTATGGATTGCCATAGTTGTGATTGCTTGTGTGATTGCAAAACTTGATGTGTTTTGAAATGTACAGTTATCTTGGAAAAACTTGGTGTACTTGAGAACCATAGATGCAACATTGTTTGTGAGCACACACTTGAACTTTAGAATGTATCTGGTAGGCTTTAGAAGTAAGTCAGCATGCTATAGCTCATAGGAATCATCCTGGGGCATGCTATATCTCCACCGTTCTCTCCTTTGTTTAATTGTTTTTATTCTTAAAACCAACCCAATTCTTGCTTAATAAGATATTAGAAGAAGTGTGAGTACTTTAAGTCTAGTCCCTGTGGTTCGACAACCCTACCCCTCATGGGGCACCACTGTATTACTTGTGTGCAACCCGTATACTTGTGGAGAGTGCATCAAGTTTTTGGCGCCATTGCCGGGGACTGGCAACTTTTATGAAAACTAGGATTCGAGTGATCTAGCCATTTATTTCTTTTTGCATATATTTTTAGTTTTTGTTTTTTTGTTTCTTTTTCTAATTTTTCTCATTCTTATTATATTTCAAGAGGGTTGACCTATGGATGAACATCTTGCAACCTTGAGAAATATTACAAGTCGCTCATTTGACTATCATCCAAGTTACTCCTAACAAGTTAGCCACACCCGGTGGCATCGTGGATTATCATACTATTTCCAACTTAATAGATGCGGTATCAAGTTTTCGAGGAAGGAACATTACAGTGTGGCAATGCACAATGAGTTTGGGTGATGTGATACCTCCGGAAACCCAAGATGATTCATGATGGTTATCCAATTTCAATGTTGAACCTCCTGTGTTCTATGAAGAAACACCACTCGTAACACAAGATATGCCAATTCAATTTGAGATGAACCCTACCATGGAAAGTTGGGAATTTTTGAGATAGGAGGATAATATGAAACAAGAGATACCCAACTTAGAATCAAGCATTTCAGCTGAAGGTAAATTTCTGGATGGGTCTAATGATAATGTTGAAGCACTTAGGTGTGACACTTTTCATGAATTGAGGGAAGGATTTCCAATTCTTGTTGAGGATAAAAGTGTGCAAGGAAGTGGAAATGAAGAAGTTTATGGCAAAACATCAATAGGGTCACTCCACGACTCATTGATTGAAGACTCTTATATGACTTTAATTGATTTTGAACAAGTGAGTTGGCATAATTGCAAAGAGGATGTAGGCTCAGTTGTGGAGAATCTTACCCTTGCAAAAGAGAGACTTCCTCTGGATAAGTAAAATCAAGAGCTTGTCATAGTTATTATGGAAGACACACCACCAACAAGTGACTCGGGGAAAACATGGGAGAAAAAAAAATTCATGCAATAAGGTGAATGAGACAAACTTGATTGAGTTTGAACAAGCAACCTCTTCTCACAAGGATAAATGGTCATATAAGAAAAGAGCACTTAATTGGGCGAAGTTAATTCACGCATTAAGGTTGAAGCAATCTTTAGATCCTCCTGTATTGAAATTGAAAAACTCATGTCTTGGGTTGTTCCCTTGGAGGGCTAAGCATCGATGTTTGAAACTTCTATCAGCCTAAAACAAGATGGTTCAAGCCTCCAACATGTATTCCTCCAAGGTAAGTAAATTTGTCCGTTAGTTGTAGTATCTATGCAATTAGTAGCCGAGAGGAGCACACTCTCTTCAAGCCTCCCTAAGGTAAGTGATCCAGAAAGTCAAGGTAAGGACGTTAAATAAGCGCTTCTCAAGAGGCAACCATAGTAATATTTGATGTTTTGTGTGTTTCTTGTGCTTTTAGTTTATTTTAATTGTTTTCTTAGTGTTGTTTTGTTTAGGAGGTGGTGCTCTTGATAAATTTCTTGTTTGAATTTTTGGTGTTTTTGGTGCATTCTACATTGCTTATTTGTATTGTCAATTGTTAGGGTGGCAAGCCTAATTTCGGTGCTTACCCTAATTCCCTACTATTGCTGATTGATT
Organism: Dioscorea cayenensis subsp. rotundata; assembly: GCF_009730915.1. Classification (NCBI taxonomy): domain Eukaryota; kingdom Viridiplantae; phylum Streptophyta; class Magnoliopsida; order Dioscoreales; family Dioscoreaceae; genus Dioscorea; species Dioscorea cayenensis. The sequence continues at coordinate 9,575,403 of NC_052472.1, read as the reverse complement.
TTTATTTTTAATGCTAGGCATTTTAGCGAAAATGAGAGCTGCCACGATAATTCTTGAGTATCACCATTCTGTCTTTTCCTTTTTGTTTTTCTTTTCTTTTGCTCTTATTTTTCTTTTTCGTGATTCACTTGTGCCACTTTTTGCTTTTAGGATGTGACGCATATGGAAACAAGGAACCTACATGTTGAGTGCTGACCACATCACTCCATGAGACAAGAAAGTTCCTAAAACTTCACCCCAAATTTTTGTGTCCTTTATTTATTTCTTTATGATGCATTTGTACTTTAAGGACAATGTATGGTTTGAGTGTAGGGGAGGTTTTACTTTTGTATTCATTGTGATGAGGCATGACTTAGGACGATCTATTATTTTGTTTTGTGGAATTTCTAAACCATACATTGTTAGTATCACTCATTTGCTTTTGGAAACTCAATTACTTCTCATTTTACCCTAATTGTGGAGCCCGAGTTGTGCTTAGGGAATGCTACTTTGGAAGCTCCATCTTGTACGCAGTGTCATTGATCTTCTCAAGCACTCGGAATGGTCCATCGCTGATGATTGCAACTTGCACTTTCCATTTGTGAAGGAAAAGCAGCGCTGTTTAAAATGTATCCACACTATGTTTCACGGCTCAAAAGAACATCTTCTTTTCTTCCTTTGTTAGCTCGCTTCTCATACTCTGAGTAATCTTCTCGATGTTATCCTTTGTCTTTTCATGTCTTTTCTTCATAAATTCGGCAGCGCTTGCATCCATATTAGCTTGTTCCTGCAAAGGCGAAGGTAAAAATATCTACTCAGGCGATGGGTTCAAACCATATACAATTTCAATGGACAAAAATTTAGTGGTGGAATGTGTCGCTACTGTTATATGCCAGTCGACTCCTCCCTACATCTTTAAATTCTTCTTTAAAAATTGGTCTTAATATCATGGATAGTGTCGCGGTTCACAACCTGTTTACCCATTTGTGCAGGGGGTCACACATGGTGGAGAATAATAGGTTGGTTCCTAGGTTCGCCCACAAGGTTTTCCAAAAATAAAACAAGAACTTGGTATCACGATCAAAGACAATGGTTCGGGGGCACACCATGTAGTCGATCGCATCCACTTCTCGGAAAAAAATAGATCAACAACATGTGAAAGCATCATCGCTCTTATGACAGTGAGTAAAATGATCTATCTTTCTAAACCAACCAACAACCACAAATAGAACCCTTTCCCCTCTTAGTCTGTGGTAATCCAAGAACAAAATCCATAGAAATATCTTCCCATGGTACCCTAGGAATAGGTAAGGAAGTATACAATCCATAAGGGTTTAAACTAGACTTAGCTTTGAAACAAAGCCTAATCTTATATTTCCAAAAAGAAAACATAGAATTAGTGTTTTGATTCAAAAAAATTAGATATTCCCAAAAGAAAACAAAGGATTAGGGTTTTGATTTAAAACTAAAAAAATAGGACACATTCCGAAAATAAAACATAGAATTAGGGTTTTTATTAAAAAATACCTGACATTTCAAAAAAAAAAGAAGAAAGGATTAGGTTTTTGATTGAAAAATAGAAGACATTCCAAAAAGAAAACATAGGTTTGGCTTTTAATTCAAAACTGATTAATAGGAGACATTAAAAAAAGAAAACATATGACTCAGGTTTTGATTGAAAAATAGGAGATATACCGAAATGAAAACATATGATTAGGTTTTTATTCAAATATAGGAGACATTCTAGAAAGAAAACATAAAATTATGGTTTTGATTCAAAATATAATAGTCATTCTATATGATTTTTCATTGGAAAGTAGGAGACATTACTATAGAGAAAAAAATAGAAGACATTTCAATCAAAAACCCTAATTCCATGTTTTCTCTTGCAGATATGCTGCTATTTTTTGAATCAAAAATATATCCTATGTTTTCTTCTAGTAATGTCTCTATTTTTGTATCAAACCCTTAATCCAATGTTTTCTTTCTGGAATTCCTACTATATTTGAATCAAAACACTAATCCTATGTTTTCTTTTCGGAATGTCTACTATTTTTGAATCAAAATCATAATCCGAAGTTTTTTTTTTAGGAATGTTTCCTATTATGTTTCAATCAAAAAGCATAGGACTAGGGATTTAATTAAAAAATAGGAGCCATTTCAAAAAAAGAACATATCATTATGTTTTTAACTGAAAAATATGAGATATTCCTAAAAGAAAACATAGAATTAAGGTTTTGATTTAAAAATAACAGACATTCCCAACAGAAAACATAGGATTAGGGTTTTGATTGAAAAATATGAGACATTCCAAAAAGAAAACATAGGGTTACTGTTTTGATAAAAAAAATTAGGAGATATTACGAAAAAAACATAAGACATCGGTTATGATTTTTATTCAAAAATAGAAGGCATTACAAAAAGGAAATATATGTTTAGTGTTTTGATTTAAAACTGAAGAAATAGGAGACATTTTGAAAAGAAAACATAAGATAAGGGTTTTTATACAAATATGAAAAATAGGAGACATTTCGAAAGTAATAATAATTTAATAATAATAATAATAATAATAATAATAAATAAGAATAATAATAAGAAGAAATATATTAAAAAAATATGAAAAATAATAATTAATAGCATCAAAAAGAAGAAGAAGAAGAAAATAATAATAATAATAATAATAATAATAATAATAATAATAAGAAGAAGAAGAAGAAGAAGAAGAAGAACAAGAACAAGAACAAGAATAATACATAAATAATAATAATTGGAAGCAGAAGAAGAAAAAGAAAAGAAGAATAAATATAATAAAAAATATGAAACATAAATAATAATAATAATAATAATAATAATAATAATAGTTATATATATTGCATATAAAGTTCAAAGTTTGTTTGACAATACATGAATTTGAGCAGGTTCGTCAAATAATAAGCAGATACACGAAAAACCAAAAAACAAAACTAAAAACGGAATGTGATCTATGAAAAGTAAATTCAAAGTACGAAAACTGAACAGGTAACACTAAAACTTGAAGGTTTACTAAGAATATTAAATTTAAAGTATCAAACACGAAGATTAAAATTGTTTACTGAAGGCGATCTATGAATAGTGAAGTAATGTATCAAAATCAGCTGCCACAACTAAAAACTGGATACATTTATCTAGATTAAAAGGTAAAGTAAGTCCACTAAATACTGAAGTACTATATCCAGCTATCAATTAACACAAAGCAATTAAAATAAAAAGTTAGATCGAAGTTGTTCCATACAATATTCAAAGGTAAATCAAAATGTCCTATATTCACCATTGTTATTTTTCACTTGTCTGCGAGGCGAGGCCAAATTAATAGTGCGGTGCCTCTTCGCTCGGTACGCGGCTATCTGGATCAATTTGCATATGTGGAGTAGTGACTGTATCTTCTGGCAGGGGTTCTCCTGTGTCATTGCTAACATCTTTAGGCTGACTAGGCATGAGTTCAATCATAATCTCAGAAAATATCACACTCACGATCTTTGTGTCACGGGCTCATTTGCAAGCACAACTTTTGAGTCAATTTCGAGGCACCTCTTAGGGCTATCGCCTCCATCTTTTGAGGGGTTTCGCATAATACCATCCTCAACGATCACGTGCGGCATACTCTAGGCGCTATGTCATGGGACTTATCCCGGTGGGAGATACAACTCTCATCATTCAACACTTGCTCCATAGGCTACAGATTAAATAAACTTAGCAATCCACACTATCCATCCTTTGTTTTTGGACATCCACTGCACACTCGAGGTTAGTGTGTATGCCACGAGTTTCACTAATACCAAGCTACTCACGCAAATGCTCTTTCAAAAGCGATTCACTGTTGCAAGAAGGAAAGATATTGCACACACATTTAAAAATGAAATTAAAAACCAAATTGATCAAATCTTGTTATTACCATGCTCTACATCTCGATCTGAACATGTCCACCGATGGAGTCATGGTGCAAGTACTCCTTCTTAACTTTGTCAAGAACAAGTAAGTGATAATGTTTGTTCCACGATTGGCATGAGGTTAATTCTGTGCGGGAAATCTTCTACCGTGGGGCTCATCATTCTTTCTATTCTACGGGGCGAGATGTTCTTGCCTAGATAAAGCAAGGGCCACTGGGCGGGTGGTGATTATGTGATCATCTTATACACATTGGCGGATTTCTTCAAAGTGTCAAGTAACATGAGAACAAAGGCGTCAACTACATCATGCGGCATCATCATTTGCCATCAATCAATGCATCGGATGAGAGCGGGATAATGTGACCCTTTCTCGGCTGCAATGAGACCATTGTGCTGATATAATATACAAAAATCAATTTATTTGGTAGCCGACAATGTGATGCCTGTTCATGATAGTGCACATATATTTGTTAAAAAATATGAAAAATAATTAACAATAATTAATAATGATAATAAATAAATAAATAAAATAATAAGAAGAAAAAATATATTAAAAAATATGAAAAGTAATAATTAACAGTATAAAGAAGAAGAAGAAGAAGAAGATAATAATAATAAACAATAATAATAATAATAATAATAATAATAATAACGATAATAATAATAAGAACAAGAAAAAGAATAATATATAAATAATAATAACAATAATAATAATAGTAGTAGTAGTAGTAGTAGTAGTAGTAGTAGTAGGAAGCAGAAGAAGAAAAAGAAAAGAAGAATAAATATAATAAAAAAATAAGAAAAATAATAAATAAATCAATAAGAAGAAGAGAAAAAATAAGAAGAAAAAGAGCAAATATAATAATAAAATAATGTAAATAAATAAATAAATAATAAGCAGTATAAAAAGAAAAAGGAAGAATAATAAATAAATAAGAATAAGAAGAATAAGAGCAAATATAATAATAAAATAATAACAAGCACAAGAAGAAAAAGATGCATAAATATAACTAAAAAATAAGAAAAATAATAAATAAATATAAAAAATAATAAAAAAACAATAATAATAAATAAAATAATAAATAATTAATTAGCAGTGGAAGAAGAAGTAATTAATAATAAATAAATGAGACAAAGAAGAAGAGGAAATATAATAAAAAAATGAGAAGAATAAATAATAATAAATAAATAAATAATGATGATGACGATGATAAAGATGAACAATAATAATAACAATAGCAATAATAATAATAATAACAATAGCAATAATAATAATAATAATAATAATAATAATAATAAGAAGAAGAAGAAGAAGAAGAAGAAGAAGAACAACAACAACAACAACAACAAGAATAAATATTTAAAAAATAAAAAGATGAAGAAGAAGAAGATGAGTAATAATAATAATAATAATAATAATAATAATAATAATAATAATAATAAGAAGAAGAAGAAGAAGAAGAAGAAAAAGAAGAAGAAAAACAAGAAAAAGAGGAATAAATATAATAAAAAATAAGAAAAATAATTACTAATACATAAATAGGAAGAAGAAGAAGAAGAAGAAGAATAAAAAATAAGAAAATCATCAATAAATAATAATAATAATAATAATAATAATAAGCACAAGAAGAAAAAGATGCATAAATATAACTAAAAAATAAGAAAAATAATAAATACATATATATCATATAAAACAATAATAATAAATATATTAATAAATAATTAATTAGCGGTAGAAGAAATGTAATTAATAATAAAATAAAATCGGACAAAGAAGAAGAGAAATATAATAGTGAGAAGAATAAATAATAATAAATAAATAAATAATGATGATGATGACGATGATAATGATGAATAATAATAATAACAATAGCAATAATAATAATAATAATAATTATAATAATAATTATAATTATAATTATAATAAGAAGAAGAAGAGGAATAATAATAATAATAAAAAAAATAATAATAATAATAATAACGATAATAATAATAAGAACAAGAAGAATAATATATAAATAATAATAATAATAATAATAATAATAATAGTAGTAGTAGTAGGAAGCAGAAGAAGAAAAAAAAAGAAGAATAAATATAATAAAAAAATTAGAAAAATAATAAATAAATCAATAAGAAGAGAAAAATCTCAGAAGAAAAAGAGCAAATATAATAATAAAATAATGTAAATAAATAAATAAATAATAAGCAGTATAAAAAAGAAAAGGAAAAATGTAATAAACAAATAAGAATAAGAAGAAGAATAAGAGCAAATATAATAATAAAATAATAATAATAGCACAAGAAGAAAAAAGATGCATAAATATAACTAAAAAATAAGAAAAATAATAAAATAAATGTAAAAATCATAAAAAACAATAATAATAAATAAAATAATAAATAATTAATTTAGCAGTAGAAGAGAAGCTCGACCTTATCCGTACCAAAGCAAATCGTGGCAGGATGTCGTGCACGTCGAGCGCCCACCCGGCGTGCTCTTTCAGCCAAACCTGCTTATATGGGGCTGGACACCATGTTCCCTCGACATGTCCTTCTTAATGTCGATGGCTACAGCAAAAGGTCGGTCTTTGAGTTCAGGAATCACCGTGAGATTACCCGTTTTTGGGCGGCTTTCCGGTTATGAGGCCGATCCGCTCCACGCACCAAGTGTGGCAGCGGGTTAGTGTCTTTATTCCCGAAAATATTTTATTATATTCTTTTGCAGTCTGAAAAGGCGCCATTGACAATGGCGGGCGCATTTCCCGCAATCACCGGTGTTCCTGGATTCTTTATGAATTTGAAATTAAAATTACAAAATTCGAAGTCTCGTCCTAAAATGTTCAAGCGCTTCAAAGTGTTGTCAGGTATCCAGCTGACGCGAATGATCGATGGGGAAGGGCGTCAGCGCGTCGAGGTTCGCGTGGGGTTAATGGGAGGCGGCTCGCGGAGTCACGGTCACGCCAACACTTTAATTTTAAGTAAACCATCCATAAGTTAAGCGGAGACATAGCGTGCTTAAATGATAAAATCATAATTTAAAGCGTGCGACGAAGAGTTACAGTGAAAATAAAGAGTTAATTACTGTCGAATAGTTAAAAGCAGAGCACAGCTTAAACTATAGTGCTTATACAACTAGATAAGCATAAAGAGAATAATCTTTGGCAGGAAAACTGGTTTTTAGGATTCCGACAATTGCCAAATGCTGTGACGGATGGAAATCCCTGGGCGTTTAGAGGATTGGGTGAGCAGTGGCGCATGTCCGGCTGGAAGTCGACATCATTTCTATTGGACTAGTAGTTTTATACCCATCGGTTGTGATGATGAAAGCTTAAGCCTCCTGCAGGGAGCAGCCAGGACCCCAATAAACCACATATCTCATTAACTGACTCCAAGAAGTGTTGGCAAGTGAGCATTCTCGCCTCTTGCACTCCTTGGTTGTATAGCAATGCCACAAAAACTATCTATAATATAACTCTGAATAAGATTGAACAAGAGCTAAATTGAAGTGAAGAAGAAAAGGAAGAAGAAGAAGAAGAAGAAGAAGATGATGCAGTGATGATGATGTAAAAGAGCCTTCTAAAATGTGTTTCTAAAAAGTACATATTTGTATACATAAAGGTGAGACATAGTGTGATTGGTGACATTTTCTCCACACATTTAAAGGGCAAAAAGATGTTATTCGATACATGGGCCCGCCGATGACCATTAAAGGGTTAATCCTAGAACCCCGATCATTATTTAAAACTCCTTGGCAACAATGGTCTTCTTCGTTTCCCATTGTAGCCGCTTCCCACCTTCTGCTTTTAACCATTGTCGAAGTTTTTCTTACGCTTGTAAGAATGATCTTTGAAGTGTGAAGTCCTTGCAGCGGCGGTCAAGTACAAAAGCGAGGCGAAATGGCAGTGTGATAAACCCGACTGTCGTCGCTCGAGGAAAATTACTCACTTATCATGATTCTCATTTTGAAATATCAATCTTCAATGTTTAACAAATATGATATAGTGTTTTAGCATAATGGTTCACTATTTAAAATCATTTTATATAGTTTAAACAAATAGGGCCAGGTTTAAATATTATCATTCACTATTTAACAATATATTGATGGAGTTGAATCTTTTAATGACATTGTGTTATTTGTGAGCATCATAGAGAACACTTAAGCGGTTTACCTTGACCGAGCTGTTTCATCGATTCTTAGCTATGCGTTTAAACCAATATGTAAACCGTTTACAAATATTTTGATTCTTCATTTTTGGAAATATATGATTGTTTAAATTGAATGCTTTTGACCGTGTTGAAGATGGATATTTTCAAAACATTTAGTAATGACAGGCATTCATCGATCCCTCTTACTAGATTTACCTCATGGATCTCTGTTTCATGTCGACCTTTTTGGTTTAAACAATTATATATATTCTCTAATGAGTTACATTGTTTAAAATAATTTGTATATCGTTTAAACATATTTATTTTTTGTTTAAACCGTTCATCCATTTGTTTACGCATTTTATTTTTACTAATTTAAACATACCGTTGTCGATGTTTAAATGACCGGCGTGATTTGTTGTAATGTCGTTTATTCAATTACTAAAATGCTTAAATATCAAGGTTGACACGCAAGTACATTTCGTTTAATATTTAAGCAATATGTGTCTCTGATTAAATATCAAAGGATTCACTTGAATCGCTTGCTTCATTTCGTAAAAATATTTACAACATTTACAATGTCTTCCACGGACATGGATACTTGCACCCGGTATTCTAGGTGCGTCATTAAAGTTTAGAAACTTCCTCTCGACAATGCATCACCATGTCTTGAATACTCCAAAGCGGTTCATGTTGTCATCGACTTGAACCTTTAGCGTAGAACCGAAACGATTAAAAGCGATTCATGATTCGCGAAGACAATAATATTTTTACTAAGAACTTTTAATGACGGTTCTTAGCGATATAAATATCAATGATTTCTGGTTTGGTATGTTGGCCCTCTGGAAGTCCTCCATAATCGAGCAATCGTGAAAACTTTCTTATCTGATCTCCGTGATTGCTTGCCCATCCTCGCATTCAAGTAATTAAGTAGACTTTGGCGTTCGCAGGAAAAGAAATTTAACTTGTTAAGTGATCGATTCTCTGAGGAAGAATGATCACGACAAAATCGCTAGCGAATATCCACGGACACATGAGATGAAACTCATCAAAGGAAAAGCGGAGGAAGAAGGAGGGGGTGTTCGATGGAATAGTCTTCTTTCTCATTTACAGATTGTAAAGTAAGCGGTTGGCAACCCGGATTCGAGAAAGAATAAATTTACCATAAATTCTTGTGCCACAGGAATACCGTAGGATATGGGTTAGCACCATCATTAATTCTTATGCATGGGATACCATAAATTTGCCGCCGTTGCCACGCCAATACTTAGTTTCGCTGAAGCAATCACTAGCGAGACGCCAAAATGTTTAAGCGATACATTACAATGTTAAGCGGTAATCACGAATAGTTAAATACCTAGCAAATAAATTAAGCGAAGAGGCAATTATTAAATATATAAAAATAATGTATTTAAAAAGCGAGGAGATGGCGAGCGTTAAGCGGTAATCAGCACTACAACTAGATAAGCATGAAGAAGAATCTTTGTGAGAAAAACTCATTTTTTCGATGGGATTAATGATGCTGACGTCATCTCGAGCTTAGAGATCGACGATTGCTTTGTCGCTAAGTCGACCTCGTTTCCTATTAGACAAAGCGGGTTTATATCCATCGGGTGTGATAAACTTCACCCTGACATGGGGAACATCAAGACCCAATCTCTCACGTATCTCAGCTAAGCTAACACCAATTCCCAAAGAGTCAGCGCCGTAAACAATGAAAAAGCTCTCGAATCGAAGAAATTCTAACCTTATCAAAGAAACCAGCAAAATTCAAATATAACAAACCAAATGAGAGAATAAGAAAAAGAAGAAGAAGAAGATGTGATGAGTCTTCTAAACTTTGTTTGACAAAAGACACCAAAAAAACTAGCAAAATTGTATGTATAAAGATTGGACATGATGTGGTGGCCGTTTTCCCATATACATTTAAAGGGCAAAAATGAAATTTACAACAACAATGCATGTGGCC
>NC_052472.1:9469287-9559287 GCF_009730915.1 Dioscorea cayenensis subsp. rotundata | reverse complement strand
GCTATATTCGAAGTATATTTTCAAAGAATACTCTTGTATGATGTTCTTGATGAAAATAGTTTCATTGATGATGTTATAATCAAGGTATTCACTCTTGGAGTGAAAGTTGCTTACACGAGAACTTGTGATCTCTTGATGAGACTTATGCTATCATATTGATGTGTATATTGAACCTACGGGCTGGATTGTTATTTAAATGTTTTGATGGTGACATGGGGGGATCCCGAATACCTACTGCAGTAAGGGTTTGAGTTTCCATGGGTCGACCTAGTTGGGGTGGCGTGGAGTACTCAGGTGCGGTATCACTCTTTTAGGGGGCGTCTAGAGATCCTGAAAGGTGTGCAGGGTTGGGTTCCTGGAGTCACCACACGGGTTCCCCAATGGCCAACACCAAGATACACGCATCTTGGTGGCTCATGACATAACCGAGGCCACGGTTAGCAAATGGAGGGTTTTCGAGGCTAGTTGTGATACTATTGATTATTCCAAATTGTTGATTTATTTATTTCTAAATGTTTGAGCTATGAGTTATTAAATAAATGTATGAATTTGGATTTCATACTTGTGTGGATTACGTGATTATGTAAAAGTTGTTTATCATGCATTTCTTATGTTATACTTGCTATTTAAAGTATTTTAAATATTTTGAGAATCGAAGCATATTTTGGCATTTTATTTTTATTCAATCATATATGTGATGTAGTTCCATGTTTAGCCCCTCACTGAGTAACTTAGTTACTCATCCCCTCTTCTTTTCCCTCCCAAGTGATAGCACAGCAGCTGAGTAAAAGCGTGAAGTGCTTGGCAGAGTTTATTTTGTGATTTTCTTAAGTTGTGTGTGATACCTAAAACATTTTGGCATGTATTAGAAAAATCCATTAGGATGTTATACCTTCATATTTGGTTTTACTTCTCTTGGATATTCCTAATTGTGTCAGTCAGGACTATGTGATGTACGAGAGTTATACCCACTGTTTTGGGTGATGTTATCCTTATTGTTATGGCTTTCTGTGCTGTGATTATCCATATTTTTATCTTGTGTTACAATGTTCTTCTTGTGTAGTAATATTGTTGTATGTCCTCATTGTTAAATTATTTCTTTTTATATAGAATATTGTACAGGGAACAAAATAGCCTTACGGCAATTTAGGGTTGAGTCAGATGTTCGACCTCCCCTGGGTTGTCATGGCGGTATGTCATGTGTGGGACCTGCAGGACGGGGCGTGACACTCCCCCTAGTGATCGACGACCCGCTGCTTCAACAACTGCGTCTTCTTCTACGTCCACCATTACATCATCTCGAAGTCACGACATTGATTGCTTCAAGTGCAAAAGGGTGAGGGCTCATTGCTTCCGAGTGCCCCAGCAGCAGACCTTGCTCATTAATGAATAGAGCAAGTGGGAGTCCGAGAGTGACCCCGAAGAGAAGAAGAGACAATGGCATAACATCTTCCACACTTGCTATGTGCTTAGTGTCAATCGTCGTGGAGATTGCTTTATTTCCCGCCGTGTGCTTAGTGTCAATGCTGTCGAAGAAGAGAAGAGACAATGGCATAACACTTAGTGGTGAGATTAGGGTTGAAGCAGCAGCGCCACCCTAGTTGATACAAGATTCAGTTCTCTATTAGGAAGTATCATGATCAGGTGGAGTGTGATGTTGTCCCAATGCAAGCATGTCAATTACTGCTGGGACGCCATTGGTTGTTTGATCATGATGTCCATATTAGCAGTCGTGCTAACCGACTCACTTTCATGTACCAAGGGGAGCGCATTTAGTTGCTTAATTCCCATGACTCTAGAGGAAATATTGATGGATGATCTCAAAAAGAGAGAAAGAGAGAGTGCAAAACACTTGAGTGAAAGCCACTATCATAGTGAGCGAGTGAATCCAAAACCAAACAAAACCCCACAGCTTAAATTGACCAAGCCCTAGGAAAAAGAGTGTTTAGTGATGATGGCTAGGAAGTGGGACATGACGGCTTTGAGAGAACCCAATTCTATATTCTTTGTTCTCCTATAGAAAAAAAATTTGCCAACTACTAATGATTTACCCTCTACTTTGCCTAGTTCTATTTTGGATCTTTTGCAGGCATATGAGGATGTGTTCCCTGATGAGGTCCCACCCGGGATACCACCGAAGCGAGGAATTGAGCATCAAGTTGATTTGATACCAGAAGCACCATTGCCTAATCGGCCACCTTACCGCACCAATCCAGAGGAGACAAAAGAAATCCAGTGTCGATTTCAAGAACTACTCAACAAAGGTTACGTAAGGGAAAGTCTCTGTCCTTGTGCAGTCCCGGTTATTTTATTTCCTAAGAAATATGGTTCTTGGAGAATGTGTGTAGATTGTAGGGCCATTAACAACATAATTGTGAGGTATAGACATCCCATACCCAGACTTGATGATATGCTTGATGAACTTAGTGGATCTGTTATCTTCTCGAAGATAGACTTGCATAGTGGCTATCACCAAATAAGAATGAAAGAGGGTGATGAGTGGAAAACAACATTTAAAACAAAATTTGGATTGTATGAATGGTTAGTCATGCCTTTTGGTTTAACAAATGCCCCTAGTACTTTCATGAGATTTATGAACCATGTACTTAGAGCCTTCACACAAAATTTGTGGTAGTCTACTTTGATGATATCTTAATTTTCAGCAAGTTTTTAGATGATCATATTGAACATTTAAGTTATGTATTTGATGTTTTGAGAAAAAAACAATTGTATGCTAACCTTGCAAAGTGCACCTTTTGCACCAACAAAGTTGTGTTTCTTGGCTTTGTGGTTTCATCTCAGGGTGTTGAGGTAGATGAAGACAAGATCAAAGTGGTACGTGGGTGGGCAACACCCCAAAATGTGAGCCAAGTAAGAAGCTATCTTGGACTTGCAGGCTTTTACCATCGATTCGTGAAGGATTTCAGCACCATCGCCGCCCCAATCAAAAATTGACAAAGAAAGAAGTTCCATTCAAAGGGAGCAACACAAGAAAAGGTATTTCAAAAAATTAAAGGACAAATTGACATCCTCACCACTATTAGTACTTCCTAACTTCGGTAAGACTTTTGAAATAGAATGTGATGCAAGTGGTGTAGGTATTGGCGGCTGCTTATGCAAGAAGGTAGTAAAATTGCTTATTTTTTTGAGAAGTTAAGTAAGTGGTCCCGCTCTCAATTATTCTGTTTATGATAAGGAGTTTTATATGCTTGTGTGGCCTTTGGGAACTTGGCAACATTACTTATGGCCTAAAGAATTTGTGGTACATTCCAACCATGAATCATAGAAACATCTTAAGGGTCAATTAAAACTAAACCGTAGACATGCAAAATGGAGTTCATCTTTGATGTCCCAACTAGATGGTCAAATTCTGAGTTTAGAAAGCATTAAAGGGTTATATACTAAAGATTCATACTTTACTGAACCCTACTCTAAATGTAGTACAGGAAAAATTTGCGAAAAGTTTCTTTTGCATGATGGTTTCTTGTTTCGAGCAAACAAATTGTGTATACCAAATTGCTTTGTTCACTTATTACCTTGGCAGGGAAGCTCAAGGAGGTGGTCCGATGCACCACTTTGGTGCCAAAAAGACGTAAAATGTGCTCGACCAACCACTTCTTTTGGACGAAAATGAGGCGTGATGTTGAGTGCTATGTGTAACGAAGCGAGACGTGCCACAAAGCTATGTTTTGTTTAAACCCTCATGGATCTCCTTTACCCATTCCTAGTGTACCATGGGAAGATATGTTCTATGGATTTTGTTCTTATATTACCACGGACTAAGAGTAGAATGGATTCTATATTTGTGGTTTGTTGATAGATTTAGCAAGATGGCTCATTTTTATTCCCTATCATAAGAGCGATGATGCTTCACATGTTGCTGATCTATTTTTCATGGAAGTGGTGTGACTACATGGTGTGCCACTGAACCATTGTCTCGAGATCGTGATACCAAGTTCTTGAGCTATTTTTTAAAAAAACCTTATGGGGAAGCTTGGAACCAAGTCTATTATTCTCCACCACGTGTCACCCCTGTACAGACTGATGTGCAACTAGTAGGAATTTAAAGATGTGGGAGGAGTGTTCACCGCATGTCGAATTCGCGATATAACAAGGTGATACATTCTACCACTAGATTTTTGTCCATTCAGTAATTGTATATGGTTATAAACCCATCGCCCCTATAGATCTTTTTACCTTTGCCCTTGCAAGAATAAGCTAATATGGATGAAAGAAAGTGTGCTGAATTTGTGAAGGAAACACATGAAAATAAAAAGTGGATAACATCGAGAAGATTACTCGGCAGTATGAGAAGCGAGCGAACAAAGGAAGAAAGAAGATATTGTTTGAGCCAGGTGACCAAGTGTGGATATATTTATGAAAAGAGCATTTTCCAGCGCAGTAAAAGTGCAAGTTGCAACAACGAGGTGATGGACTATTTTGGGTGCTTGAGAAGATCGATGACAATGCGTACATGATCGAGCTTCCAGTTGATTATGGTATTAGTGCTACTTTCAACGTTGTAGACCTTTCACCTTTCTTCGGTTCAATCGAGTCGAGGATGACTCCTTTTCAAGAGGAGGAGGATGATGAGGACATCACGTCTATGCCAACTACACCACTTATGAATAGTAATACTTCAGCTGGTATAGAAGAGGAAGCATATCAAGGTTCAATTACACAAACCCGAGCTAAACAAATCCAAAACCAGGTGAATGCTAATTTAAGCTTATTTTTAAATTATATTGATATGGTGGTGTTTCCAATTTCTTCTACCTTAATTGTACTTAGGTGTACCAAAAGTGAGGACATAATTCCATAATTAGTCAAACAAGAGGATAGCAAGAGAGAAGCATTTGGAGCTTTGCCTCACCTATGTTTCTTTTTGGAATGCCTACTATATTTCAATCAAGACCCTAATTCTATCTTCGAATGTCTACTATTTTTTTGAATCAAAACCCCTAATCCTATGATTTTGTTACAATAATGTCTCCTATTTTTCAATCAAAACCCTAATCCTATATTTTCTTTTCTGAATGACTCCTATTTTTAAATCAAAATCGGAAAATTCTGTTTTTCTTTTCAGAATGGCTCCTATTATGAAAAGAAACAAAGGATCAGGGTGTTCATTAAAAAATAGGAGCCATTGCAGAAAGAAAACATGGGATTAGGGTTTTGATTCAAAAATAGGAGACATTACTATAAGAAACATAGGATTATAATTTTGACTCAAATATAGTAGGCATTCCGAAAAAAAACAACGGATAAGCATTTTGATTAAAAACCGAAAAATAAGATACATTTCCAATCTTTTCTATTAGGGTTTTAATCGTTATTTTTTCTTAATCTTCACTATATATGATTAATGTTCTATTTTCTTTTCGAAATATCTATTATTTTTTAATCAATACCGTACTATTATGTTTTATTATCTGAATGTTTCTTATTTTTCAATCAAAACCTTAATTCTATGTATTCTTTTCAGAATGTCTCTTATTTTTCAATCGAAACCCTAATCCTATGTTTTCTTTTCAAAATGTCTCTTATTTTTCATCAAAACCCTAGTCCTATTTTTTCTTTTCAGAATGGCTCGTATTTTTGAATCAAACCCC
Organism: Dioscorea cayenensis subsp. rotundata; assembly: GCF_009730915.1. Taxonomy (NCBI): domain Eukaryota; kingdom Viridiplantae; phylum Streptophyta; class Magnoliopsida; order Dioscoreales; family Dioscoreaceae; genus Dioscorea; species Dioscorea cayenensis. The sequence continues at coordinate 9,553,675 of NC_052472.1, read as the reverse complement.
TAATCCTATGTTTTGTTTTTGGAATGCCTGCTATTTTTGAATCAAACCCCTACTCCTAAGATTTATTTTTGAAATGTCCCCTTTTGTTTGTAATCAAAACTCTACTCCTATGTTTTCTTATAGTAATGTCCCCTATTTTTCAAACAAAACCCTAATCCTACTTTTGTTTTTGGAATGTCTCAATCTTTTGAATAAAAAAACTAATCCTATATTTTTCTTTTCATAATGCATCCGATTTTTTTAAATAAAAATCCTAACCCTATGTTTTTCTTTTTCGTAATGTCTCTCTATCTTTTCAATCAAAAACATAAAACCCGGTGATTTCTTTTTCTTAATGTATCCTATTTATCAGTTTTGATAAGAATAACATAATATATTCTTTTCTTTTGAGAATGACTTTTATTTTTTAATCAAAACAATAATCTTATGCTTTTATTTTTTGTAGTGTCACATGTTTTTTTCAATCAAAACCCTAATCCTATGTTTTACTTTTTGGGAATGGTTCCTATTTTTTTAATCAAAACCCATAATCGTATGTTTTCTTTCTGAATGTCTACAATTTTTGAAATGAGAAGTCTAATCCTATATTTTTCCCTTTTTCGAATATCTCACTATTTTTAATCAAAACATTAATTTTATGTTTTTTATAGCAATGTGTCTTATTTTTCCCTAATCATATGTTTCCTTTCGGGAATGTCTACAATTTTTGAATGAGAAGTCTAATCCTATATTTTCCTTTCGGAATGTCTACTATTTTTTAATCAAAACATTAATTTTATGTTTTTTTATAGCAATGTGTCTTATTTTTCAGTTTGGCATCAAAACCCTAACCCTGTGCTGTCTTTTCGGAATGCCTACTATATTTGAATCAAACCCCTAATCCTATGTTTTCTTTTCAGAATGTCTCTTATCCTTCAATCAAAACTCTAATCCTATGTTTTCTTTTTCAAAATCTCCTATTTATCGGTTTTGAATCAAAACCCAAAACTATGATTTCTTTTCGGAATGTCTTCTATTTTTTGATGAAAAAGTTAATCCTTTCATTTTTTTTTTCAGAATGTCTGCTATTTTTGAATCAAAACACTAATACTATGTTTACTTTTCAAATTGTGTCTTATTTTTCTGTTTTGAATAAAAACCCTAATCCTTTGTTTTCTTTTCGGAATGTCTCATATTTTTATTCAAAACCCTAATCCTTTCTGTTGTTTTGAGAATCTCTTCTAAATTTTAATCAATCCCTAATCCTCTATTTTTTGTAATGCCTCCTATTTTTGAATAAATATCCTATACTTTGTTTTCTTTTTGGAATGAATCCTATTTTTGAATCAAAATCCTAGGCCTATGTTTTCTTTTCAGAATGTCTCCTATCTTTTAATTAAAACACTAATCTTATGAATTTTTTTTAGGAATGGCTACTATTTTTTAATCGAAAACCTAATAGTTTATTAAGTTTGGGAATATCTTCTACTTTTGAATCAAAACCCTAATCCTATGTTTTCTTTTGGAGGTGTCTACTATTTTTGAATCAAAACCCTAATCCTACATTTTCTTAAAATAACATCACCTATTTTTCAATCAAAACAAGAAACCTATGTTTTTTCTTTTGAAATGTCTCCCACTTTTCAATAGCTAATCCCTTTAGTGAAATGTCTCCGCTATTTTTAATCAAAAACCCTAATCCCTAAGTTTTCACTTTTTCGAAAAGTATCGTGATTCTCAGCTTTTGAATCAAAAACCCTAATCTTTTCTTTTCTTTTTAGGAATGTCTCATTTTTAATCAAAACATTATTCCTATCTTTTATTTTTGCAACCTTTGCTAATTTGTTTTTTATCAAAACAGTAATATGATGTTTTCTTTTCAAAATGTCTCACATTTTTCAATCAAAACTCTAATCTATGTTTTTTTTCTTTTCAAAATGCCTCTTATTTTCAAATAAAAACCCTAATCCTATGATTGTTTTTAGGAATATCTACTATTTTTGAATCAAACGCTTAATCCTATGTTTTCTTATAGTAATGCCTACTATTTTTTAGTAAGAACCTTAATCCTGAGTATTCTTTTGGGAATGCCTCCTATTTTTGAATCAAAACCGTAATCTTATGTTTTATTTTGGTGATGTCTGCTATTTTTTAATCAAAACAACAATCGTATGTTTTCTTTTCGGAATGTGTCCTAATTTTCAATCAACACCTTAATCCTATATTTTCTTTTCGGAATGTCTACTATTTTTCAATCAAAACCCTAATTCTTTGTTTTCTTATAGCAATGTCCTTTATTTTTCAATCAAAACCCTAATCGTATGTTTTCTTTTAGGAATGGCTACTATTTGTTAATCAAAGCTCTAATCTTATGTTTTCTTTTCTGAATGCCTACTACATTCGAATCAACACACTAATCCTATGTTCTTTAATGTCTCCTATTCAAAACACTAGCTTCTCTTTTCTTTTAGGAAAATCTCCTATATTTTAATCAAAAACCTTATTCCTTCTTTTCTTTTCTTTTCAGAATGTCTGCTACTTTTAATCAAAAATCTAATCCTATGTTTACTTTTCGGAATGTGTCATATTATTCAATTTGAATCAATATGCTAATCCCTTTTGTTTTCTTTTTAAATGTCTCATTTTTGAATCAAAAACACTATTCGTATTCTTTTGTTTTGACAATATCAGCTATATCAAAACCCCTAACCATATGTCTTTTTCTAAAATGTCCGCTATTATTAAATAAAAATCATAATCCGATGTTTTCTTTTTCGTAATGTCTCCTATTTTGAACTAAAATTGTAATCCCTTTGTTTCCTTTTGCAATGTCTCCTATTTTTCAATCGTATCACTAATTTTTATTTTTTGGCAATGTCTCCTATTTATCATTTTTCAATCAAAATCCTAATCCTTTGTTTTATTTTCAGAATATCTCATATTTTTCAATCAAGTACCTAATCCTATTTTTCTTCTCGTAATATCTCCTCGATTTTTTAATCAAACCGTAATCCTATGTTCGAATGTCTCTTATTTTTTTTGTTTTTAATGAAAACCCTAATCCTTTGGTATCTTTTCGGAGTGTCTCATTTTTTTAATTTAAAGCCTAATCCTATGTTTTCTTTTCGTTATGTCTCCTATTTTTCAACCAAAACCCTAATCCTAATCGCATTATTTCTTCTCAGAATGTCTTGTAGTTTTGATTCAAAACCCTAATCCTATGTTTTTTTTTTGTAATGTCTCCTATTTTCTAGTTTGGAGTCAAAATGATTATCGTATGTTTTCTTTCAAAATGTTTGCTTTTTTAATCAAAACCGTAATATTAAGTTTTCTTTTTGTAATGTCTCCTATTTTTCATTTTTGATTCAAAACTACAATACTGTCTTACTTTCGAAATGTCTCCTATTTTTCATATTTGTATCAAAACCCTTATCTTATGTTTTCTTTTTGGAATGTCTTATATTTTTCAATCAAAATTCTAATACTTTGTTTTCTTTTCAAAATGTCTCCTAGTTTTCAGTTTTAAATCAAAACCCTAAAAATATATGTCCTTTTCGTAATGCCTCCTATTTTTGAATAAAAATCCTAACCGATGTCCTTTGTTTTCTTTTCGTAATCTCTTCTAATTTTTTATCAAAACACTAATCCTATGTTTTCTTTTCGGAGTGTCTCATATTTTTCAATCAAAACCCTAATCCTATATTTTCTGTTGGGAATGTCTGTTATTTTTAAATCAAAACCTTAATTCTATGTTTTCTTTTCGGAATGTCTCATATATTTCAGTTAAAAACATAATCATATGTTCTCTTTTGGAAATGGCTTATATTTTTTAATTAAAACCCTAGTCCTATGTTTTTTGATTGAAACATAATAGGAGACATTGCTATAAGAAAACTTCGGATTATTATTTTGATTTAAAAATAGTAGACATTCCGAAAAGAAAACATAGTATTAGTGTTTTGATTCAAATATAGTAGGGATTGCAGTGAAGAAAAATATTGGATTAGGGTTTGATACAAAAATAGGAAACATTACTAGAAGAAAACATAGGATATATATTTTGATTCAAAAATAGCGGGGATATCTCGCAAGAGAAAAACATGGAATTAGGTTTTTGATTGAAATGTTCTAGTATTTTTCTTATATTAATGTCTCCTACTTTCCAATGAAAAATCCTAATCCTATGTTTTCTAGAATGACTACTATATTTGAATCTAAAAACCATAATCTTATGTTTTCTCTAGAATGTCTCCCTATATTTGAATAAAAACCCTAATCATATGTTTTCTTTTCGGTATATCTCCTATTTTTCAATCAAAACCCGAATACTATATTTTCTTTTCTTAATGTCTCCTCTTTATCAGTTTTGAATCAAAACCCAAACCTATGTTTTCTTTTCGTAATGTCTCCTATTTTTCAATCAAATTCCTAATTCTTTCTTTTTATTCGGAATATCTCGGGTATAATAAAAACCCTAATTCTATGTTTTATTTTCGAATGTGACCCTATCAGCTTTTAAATCAAAACCCTAACTCTTTGTTTTTCTTTTGAATATCTCATTTTTGAATCAAAACACTAATTCTAGTGTTTTCATTTCTGAAATATAAGATTAGGGCTTTGTTTCAAAGCTAAGTCTAGTTTAAACACTCATGGATTGTATACTTCCTTACCTATTCCTAGGGTACCATGGGAAGATATTTCTATGGATTTTGTTCTTGGATTACCAGCAAACTAAGAGGGGAGGGTTCTATATTTGTGGTTGTGATTGGTTTTAGCAAGATGCCTCATTTTACTCACTGTCATAAGAGCGATGATGCTTCACATGTTGTTGATCAATTTTTCCGAGAAGTGGTGTGGATCGATTACATGGTGTGCCCCGAACCATTGTCTCTGATTGTGATACCAAGTTCTTGAGCTATTTTTGGAAAACCTTGTGGGGGAAGCTAGGAACCAACCTATTTTTCTCCACCACGCAGTGACCCCCGTACAAATGGGCAAACAGAGGTTGTGAACCGCACACTATCCATGATATTAAGAACAATTTTAAAGAAGAATTTAAAGATGTGGGAGGAGTCGACCAGATATAACGAGGCGATACATTCCACCACTAAATTTTGTCCATTAAAATTGTATATGGTTTGAAACTACTGCCCCGATAGATCTTTTACCTTTGCCCTTGCAGGAACAAGCTAGTATGGATGCAAGCAAATGTTCTGAATTTGGGAAGAAAAGACTTGAAAAGACAAAGGATAACATCGAGAAGATTACCTCAGCAATACGAAGCTAAGCTAACAAAGGAAGAAAGAAAATGTTGTTTGAGCTGTGCAACATAGTGTGGATACATTTACTGAAAGAGCATTTTTCGAACAAATGAAAAGTGCAAGTTGCAACCATCGTGTGAGGACCATTCTCGAGTGCTTGAGAAGATCAATGACAATGCGTACAAGATCGAGCCTTCAAAGCGTAGTATGGTGTTAGTGCTACTTTCAATGTTGCAGACCTTTTACCTTTCTTCGGTTCAATCGAGTCGAGGCTGAATCCTTTTCAAGAGGAGGAGGATGATAAGGACATCACGCCTATGCTAACTACACCACCTATGAATAGTAATACTTCATCTGGTATAGAAGAAGAAGCATATCAAGGACCAATTACACAAACCCATGCTAAACAAATCCCAAACAAGGTGAATGCTAACTTAAGCTTATTTTTAAATTATATTGATATGGTGGTATTTCCAATTCTTTCTTCTTTAATTTTACTTAGGTGTATCGGAAGTGAGGACATAATTCCGCACTTAGCCAAACAAGAGGGATAACAAGAGATAAGCATTCTGAGGCATGCCACATGTGCGCCTCACACTCACATCCACGTCCAAGAAGAAAACTATGCCTATCTTCGCTAGCCCCATGCAAACAAAGGGAGATGTTTCCTTTTATGATAAATTAGCCCAAAATATCTCTTTCCTAAACCAACCCAATTTCTCGGAAGGAAACAAAATCAAATCCCAACCAATCAGAGAAATTAAATATTCCAAGATTAAGAGTAGAGAGATTCTGCCCGCCATCTTCACGTGTCACCAGAATCAGTAGGAAACTATTCCCATATTCGCATTGATTTTTCTAGCCAATTTTATTTTCCTATTTTTAGATTTTTTTCCTATAAATTTAATAAAATAGTTTTCTTGTATCCCAAGTTTATGTCGGTTATAAATAGCCTCTGATTATTATTCACAAAATAAAAGTTGTCTTTCTACCATTGTTCTTATGAGTTTTCCCGGATTCACGAGAGGAAATTTTCAGTTTTCTTCTAATTCATGCTCTATGCTTCCGGGCGATTTGCGTGGATTAGTTTCCGGTTTGTGGTTCTGTGATTTTTCGAACAGCGGGTCAGAGTTCTTGAAGCTTCGGATCGTCTCTCCCCAATGTACAGATCGTATACATCCACAACTATTCGTAGCTAGTTATGCCTCAACCTAAATCCTAAGCCGTGAAGATCAGGCCATCATCTAGACCTCCTTCTTCTTCACCAAGTTTAAGCCTATCACAAAAGCAATGGTGTAACTATGGCTCTCAAATACACCAATTTTTGCTAAGGTAACTGTGGGTTTCATACACATCGAGTTTTGTAATCAAATAGGGCGACTACAACTACGGCAATCCACATACCAAGTTTTACCTCAAAACAATCGTGCAAATCAAACATATCAAGTTATGCAAACACATGATTTAACACAAGAATACCCTTAGAATTTCTAGAGATATTAAAGCTAAGTAAATCAACATAGCACATAAACATTTAAGTTCATAGATCTGGGGCACCAGAGAATGGTTAAAGTCTCCATAGTTGTACGCGTATCAATACAACGCTAAGGGAAAAACAAAAAGAACAAGAAGCCATGAAAGACTCCCCTATCTTTGCTTCTAAACCACTCTAACGGGTGCTCTGATGAAGTCCTCACGCCAAGCTCCGCCTCCACTCAAGATCTCGCACCGTAGCTTCACCCAAAATTTCAGACTGTGAAGGGGAGAGAGCTTGGCAGCCAACCCCAAGGAGAAGGAAGAAGAATCCTCTTCAAATGACCCGGATCCGGGCTTAAAAAGGTGTTTTACGGGAGGGCATGGTCCTGCTTATGCTGTGGTTTCTCCCCTATTTATCTCTGATGAAAGTCCGGGCAATTGAATCACGTAAATTCAAAGCATAAGTACGCTACGCTTCTCAAACAAGCACGGTCGCTCAAGGAGCACACATAAACCGTGTTTTTTCCTCCGCACTGTGCCAGCAAAGTGATTTGTTACAATAAATGCTATAGTAGTCATCTATAGTGTTTTTGCTACAATGCCAATGCTATGCCTTGTGCAGGTTTCACCTGGGAAAATCAGTGAGAGGAACACAAATGTGCTTTTCGGACTATGCTTCACTTATAACATCGTGATTTTTGACCTCTTTTTTGCACTATAATTGCGCCCTAAATCTTTTCTTTTGCACAAGGACTTGTTTTTCCAAAGACAATTATATAATAATACTATAGGAGCATTGGATTACAATAAATAACCATTTAAAGACAAGATAAATACCTGAAAGGGGTATAAAAATATCTATATAAAATGCATTCATCAAATACTCCCACACTTGAACATTTAGTTGTCCTCAAGCAAAACACATCAACTCACAAGAAAAAAGATGAGTGCATGGCCTCTTATCTCAGTAACGGAATTTTCAAAAGTGTAGAAGGAAACTGGTTGTTAGAGTGTGTTTAGCTGATCAAAAATGATAAGTCTTACCCTCACCATATATTCCCCGTGTGTGTGTGTGTGTGTGATTACCCTAAATTGTGTGCCCCATGCATTGTTGGATCAACTTAGCTAACAATGACCTTATTCCACACTATACTAATTGGGAAGTAGCTTCATACACCCTAGAGGTAGCCTTCTCTCCCGGTAGGCAACAACATACACTTGTAATGCCCAAAAATTCAAGTACTCAAAAAGCGACTTTTCACTCTTCTAGGGCGATAGCTCTTTCTCACCATCTTTTCACAATATTTTTTTACAAATAACCGTAGGGTCATCCCGATGGAATCAGACTTTCTAGTTTCTTTTAGGAAGAACAAAGGGCACTAAAGGTCATTTAGCTAAAGCATTCCCTAAGCACAAGTGGCTCCACAATTAGGGTAAAATGAGAAGTAATTGAGTTTCCAAAGCAAGGAGTGAGTGATACTAACAATGTATGTTTTAGAAATTCCACAAAACAAATTCATAGATCGTCCTAAGTCATGCCTCATCACAATGAATACAAAAGTAAAACCTCCCCCACACTTAAACCATACATTGTCCTCAATGTACAAATGCGTCATGAAGAAATAAATCAAGGACACAAAAATTTGGGGTGAAGTTTTAGGAACTTTCCCCGCCTCGCTGGAGTGATGTGGCCGCACTCAACATGTAGGTTCCTTGTTTCCATATGCCTCAAACCCTAAAAATAAAAAGTGGCAGAAGTGAATCACAAAAAAGAAAAATAAGAGACAAAAGAAATGAAAACAAAAAGGAAAAAGACAGTAATGGTGATGCTCAAGAATCATCGTGGCGGCCTCATTCTCGCTAAAATGCCCAAAGATTAAAAATAAAAAAATCAATCGACGAATAGTAGGAATTAGGGTAGCATCAGCCATGCAAGGAACATGCGGATCGTGCTCCTTAGCAAGCATGAGCGTGCTTAGCCCGTGCTCACTGAATGCTTCAAAAATCATTTTTCTCCTCGACTTTACAAAAATTCCACTAATTAGGCTTCACACCCTAACAATTGACAATACAAATAAGCAATGAAGAATGCAACAAAAACACCAAAATTTAAACAAGAAATTTATCAAGAGCACCACCTCCTAAACAAAACAACACTAAGAAAGCAATTAAAATAAACTAAGAGCACAAGAAACACACAAAACATCAAATATTACTTGGGTTGCCTCCTGAGAAGCACTTGTTTAACGTCCCTTAGCTTGACTTTCCGGATCACTTACCTTAGAGAGGCTTGAAGAGAGTGTGCTCCTCCCGACTACTAATTGCATAGCTACTACAACTAAAAGGACAAATTTACTTGCCTTTGAGGAATACATGTTAGAGGCTTGAACCATCTTGTTTTTAGGGCTCGATAGAAGTTTCAAACATCGATGCTTACTTAGCCCTCCAAGGGAACAACACAAGACATGAGTTTTTTTCAATTTCAATCATGGAGGATCTAAAGATTGCTTCAACCTTAATGCATGAATTAACTTCGCCCCCCATGAAGTGCTCTTTTTCTTATATGACCATTCATCCTTCTCGAGAAGAGGTTACTTGTTCAAACTCAATCAAGTTTGTCTCATTCACCTTATTGCATGAATTTTTTCTCCTATATGTTCCCCCAAGTCACTTGTTGGTGGTGTGTCTTCCATAATAACTATGACAATCTCTTTGATTTTACTTATCCGGGGAAGTCTCTCTCTGCAAGGGTAAGTTTCTCCACAACCCGAGACTACATCCTCTTTGTCGTTATGCCAATTCACTTGTTCAAAATCAATTGAAGTCACATGAGAGTCTTCAATCAAGGAGTCGTGGAGTGACCCTATAGATGTTTGGCCATAAACTACTTCATTTCCACTTCCTTGCACACTTTTATCCTCAACAAGAATTGGAAGTCCTTCCCTTAATTCATGAAAAGTGTCACGCCTAAGTGCTTCAACATTATCATTAGACACATCCAGAAATTTACCTTCAGCTGAAATGCTTGATTCTAAGGTGGGTATCTCTTGTTTCATATTATCCTCCTATCTCAAAAATTCCCAACTTTCCATGGTAGGGTTCATCTCAAATTGAATTGGCATATCTTGCGTTACGAGTGGTGTTTCTTCATAGAACACAGGAGGTTCAACACTGAAGTTGGATAACCATCATGAATCATCTTGGGTTGCCGGAGGTATCACATCACCCAAACTCATTGTGCATTGCCACCGTAATGTTCCTTCCTCAAAACTTGATACCCTCATCAATTAAGCTAGAAACAAAGATGATAATCCCTCGATGCTACTGGTGTGGCTAACTTGTTTACTGACATGATGGTAGATTTGTCATACTCTCGCCTTGTTAGGACTAACTTGGATGGTAGTCAAATGAGCGACTTGTAAAATTTCTCAAGGTTGCAAGATGTTCATTCATAGGTTAACCCTCTTGAAATATAATAAGAATGAGAAAATTAGAAAAAGAAACAAAAACAAAAACTAAAATATATGCATAAGAAATAAATGGCTAGATCACTAGAATCCTAATTTTCTTAAAAGTTGCCCGTCCCGACAACAGCGCCAAAAACTTGATGCACTCTCCACAAGTATACAAGTTGCACACAAGTAATACAGTGGTGCCTCGTGAGAGGTAGGGTTGTCGAACCACATGGACTGGAGTTAAAGTACTCACACTTCTTCTGATGTCTTGTTAAGAAAGAATTGGGTTGGTTTTAAGAATAAAAACAATTAAACAAAAGAGAGAACAGGTGGAGATATAGCATGCCCCAGGATGATTAATATAAGCAATAGCATGCTGACTTACTTCTAAAGCCTACCAGGTACATTCTAAAGTTCAAGTGTGTGCTCACAAACAATGTTGCATCTATGGTTCTCAAGTACACCAAGTTTTGCCAAGATAACTATGCATTTCAAACACATCAAGTTTTGCAATCACACAAGCAATCACAACTATGGCAATCCATACACCACCGAGTTTTACTGATGCAACTGTGCACAATCCCACACATCAAGTTATGCAACACAAGATTAAACACATGAATCTAAGAAAACTCCGTAGATATTTAAATCAAGTAGTCAAAGTATACAAAGCGTCATAGTTCACATGAGGGGGGCACCATGGATGGTTAGCCCCTCATGGACGGGTACAACAAAGAAGATAAAGAGAAAGAGCTAAAGGAAGAAGACATGACTCCCTCCATCTCAAGATGATCTTCCTAGTTGAGCTCCAATATGCTAACCCCACTTCCCTTGTGCCTCCAATTAGTCCTTGATCCCCTTAAAAAGTGTGGTGAAGCCTGATCTTTGCTCTCATTAAAGTCCTCCCGATCGAGAGAAGAGTCCCCAACAAAAATGAGATTGAAACCCTAGAATCTGGAGTAAAAAAGGATGATCTCGGGCTTGACACGGGCTAAGCACGGTCGTGCCTAGACCATGCTACCTTGGATAGGATTTTGAGTGAATCGGCTAAGTCCTCGCCTGGATTTTCTAGTAGGAGAGAGCACGGTTGTGCTCTGGCCGTGCTTCACTTGAGTGCGATCGTGCTAGGAGCAAGCAAAGCGTGCTTCTCCTGTTGTGTAAAAAATACCTCAAGCTTGAAATAACCAGGGGGAGGAGCACACTCATGGTCCGACCGTGTTCAGCCTGAAAGCACACCCTACTTGAATTTTCACTGACGATCCTTCAGGCAAAGATAATCAGTGGGACAAAGCACGATCATGCTGAGCTTGAACACTTAGCCACATTTTCCATTCTTCAATTGTTTGGCTACAAAATTCACCCCTAATTGCTTTCGAGCCCCTGAATTTTTTTACATCAACAACATATATACCTAGAATAGCACTCGAATATAGATGAAGTTTCTGCTAAAAAGATAAGAAAATTGAATTGATTAAGGGTAAGTAAACATGATATGAAAATGCACTCATCAAAAAAACACCCACACTTGAATGTTTGCTTGTCCCTCAAGCAATCTCATAATGCTCATTGAAAGAAAGGATGAGTGCAATACTTCTGATCTTAGGAGAATGGAAAATTCTCAAGTATAGGGGAAACCATGAGGGGTAGTTCAATAATAATGCGCAATAAAAGGCTACACTTTTACTTTAAAGACCTCGTGCGTGTGTGAAAACCCTAAATTGAGTGCCCCAAACTCTCCAGGAGTTAACCTACGCTATGTGAACGTTATTCTAATTAAACACATTGGGTAGTAGCTTCATACACCATAGAGGTAGCGTTTTCCCCGGTAGGTGATCAAATGTACACTTGTAATGCCTAAAATTTGACCACTCAAGAGCAGCTTTCACTCTACTAAAGCGATAGCTCTTTCTACCATCTTTGTACACAAAAAATTTCAAAATTGGACTAGTAGTGCATCCTAAATAAGGAATACAACTTCCATTTTTTTTTAAGAAGAACTTAGAAAACTAAACTTGGTCCTAAGCGAAAGGTTATCAACCTAAAATAGGTGGCTCCATAATTAGGCCAAAGTGATGAGATCTTAGGTCTTTAGAGTAAAACAGAGTCTACATTTTGGCTCCAATTAAGTCATTAGCACACATGTTCCACTAGGTTTAAGAATTTCCAACATAGCAATCATAGATCATCATTGGCAAGGCACTCATTCATAAAGCCATGGAACCCTCCCCCATACTTGAATGCTACATTGTCCTCAATGTAGAAATGTATGCAATGCATATAAAAATTTGAGAAGAACACAACAAAACATAATTGAAATGACTTTCTTGAACACGGAGAGTGATGATGCGGCTATCAATGTGTGTGCCATCCAACTCCAAGCATCCGCACAATCCCTGAAATGAGTTGATAAACACAAGTGAAGGTCAATGAAAAGTGAAATGAAATAAAATAAAAACAGAGAAGAGCAACACACTGAAAGCTAACAAAAGTACAAACGCAAAAAGCAAGCCAAAATTGTCAGTTTAGTAGGGTGCCCCCTTAGCTAAATGAACTACAAAAGATGGAAATAAGAATACAATACTAAAAACAAAAGAAAAGACTGGTCCTGTGGAGGTCAGAAATGTGCGCTCTCGGGCTTAGAATCATTGCCAAAAAAAGAAGAGCTCCCAAATGTAACGAGTGGGTCGCACAGGAGAAACCAGCTCAGGAGATAGCCGCACTCCCAAATGCTTAGCAATACGGGCCACGCTCCACTGCACCCACCTAAATGCTGCGGATGAACAGGTAAATGGTCTAGGTGGCTAGGGGGACGCGAGGTGGCGAACGCGATCTCTGATGTGCAGCAGTAGTGGGTAGTGGAGAGGCAGGGGCAGCATCACTAGCTGGATGAATGTCAGAAGCAACAGTCGAGCACGAATCAGTATTTGCCCTTGTAAGAACAAGCTAATATGGATGAAAGCAAGTGTGCTGAATTTGTAAAGAAAATCCATGAAAAGACAAAGGATAACATCTAGAAGATTACTCGGCGGTATGAGAAGCAAGCTAACAAAAAGAAGAAAGAAGATGTTGTTTGAGCCAGGCGACCTAGTGTGGTGGATACATTTACGAAAAGAGCGTTATCCAGAGCAGCGAAAGTGCAAGTTGCAAAAATGAGGTGATGGACTCATTCCGGGTGCTTGAGAAGATCAATGACAACGTGTACAAGATCGAGCTTCCAAGCGAGTATGGTGTTAGTGCTACTTTTAACATTACAGACCTTTCACCTTTTTTCGGTTCAATCGAGTCGAGGATGATTCCTTTTCAAGAGGAGGAGGATGATGAGGACAAAGACGCCCTATGCCAACTACACCACCTATGAATAGTAATACTTCAGCTAGTATAGAAGAGGAAGCATATCAAAAGACCAATTACATGAACTCGTGCTAAACAAATCCAAAACCAGGTGAATGCTAACTTAAGATTATTTTTAAATTATATTGATATAGTAGTGTTTCCAATTTCTTCCACTTTAATTGTACTTAGGTGTACCGGAAGTGAGGACATAATTCCAAACTTAGTTAAACAAGTGGATAGCAAGAGAGAAGCATTTAGGCTGTGTTTGATTGCCCTTTTTTTCCCTGCAAAAAAAATTTCCACGGGTCATTTTCCATCAATTTAAGCTATTTGTTTGCCAAAATTTTCCATGGAAAAATTTTCCACAAACCCTGTCACGTGACCATATTTTCCCTCAAATTAGTGGAAAAGTTTTCCTGCCTCCACCATGGGAAAAGTTTTCCAGGGATAACATAAGGGCCTATGTGAAAAAATAACATGCAAGGCAAATATATTTCTTTACTATGCCTACCCCAAATCCCTAACTTGTTTCAAACCCTAGAACCTCACCACCCCTGCTCGGTTCAATCCCATCCGCCTCCTCTCGCGCTCGTTTGCTTTTTCGGTCTCAATCCCCTAATGCGCTCGAGAAGCAAGCAAGTGAAAGTTATACTCGATGTGCAAGCCATCCCTAGACAAAGTCCAAGGATTGGGTCTTGCAGATAATGATGTGGTGGCTCTCATGCAAATATTTGTGCATGATGAAAAAAAGAAGCTCGTTTCTTCTTTAGGATTAATGTTGAAGCGTTTTTGCATACTTGGGTTAATCACAAGCTCGGCAAGTGATCTAGGTCATGGATTGTGTTTTGATTAAATAGAAGAAATATGTTTACATTACTATGAATTTTTTAGTTGTATTTGAAGCAATAGACATATTTGTAAAGATGATTTTGAAGTTTGTGGTTTACTAAATCAATGTTTTTAGGGATATATTACGTTATTTGAATGGTTTACTAAATCTTTGTTTTTAGATATATATTACGGTGTTTGAATGGTATATATTATGTTGTTTGAATGGTTTACTAAATCTTTGTTTTTAGGTATATATTATGGTGTTTGAATGGTATATATTACGTTGTTTAAGGTAGCAAAAAAAAATACAATTTCCATGGAGAAAATTTTCCATGGAAAATGTGACTTTTTCTAGGGAAAATTGATGCAATCAAACAACAAATAATGTTTTTTCCACGGAAAATGTAACATTTTCCGTGGAAAATAAGAGCAATCAAACAACAAAATAAGAATTTTTTATCGAAATTTTTTGATTTTCTAGCTAGAAAATAATGCCATTCAAACAACTATTTTTTCATTTTCCATGGAAAATTTTCTCCAAGGAAAAATTTTCTTTTCCACCCATTTTCCATGTTGCCAATCAAACACAGCCTTAGAGCTACACCACATTTGAGCCTCACACTCACATGCACGTCCAAGAAGAAAACTATTCCTATCTTCGCTGGCCCCACGCAAACAAAGGGAGATGTTTCCTTTTATGACAAATTAGCCCAAAATATCTCTTTTCTAAACCAACCCAATTTTTGGAAGGAAACAAAATCAAATCCCAATCAATCTGAAAATCAAATATTCCAAGACTTATTTTCTAGCCAATTTAATTTTCCTATTCTTAGATTGTTTTCCTAGCAATTTTTCATTTTCTATTTTTAGATTGATTCCCTAGCTAATTTTAATAAGATAGTTTTCTTGTATCCCAAGTTTATGTCGGCTATAAATAGCCTTTGTACCTTCTCTTTTGAAAGACAGAATTTTGATTATTATTCAAGAAATAAGAGTTGTCTTACTACCATTGTTCTTATGAGTTCTTCCGGATTCACAAGAGTTAAGTTTCAGCTTTTTCCTAATTCATGCTCTACGGTTTCGAGCATTTTGTGTGGATTAATTTCTGTTTTGTGGTTCTACGATTGTTCGGACAGCGGGTTGGAGTTCTTGAAGCTTTAGATCGTCTCTTAACAATGTATAAAAATTACCACTTGGCACAATTGTGATCCGACGAGAAGGTATAAGAGCTTTGGTAAGTAAGAGGTGAGATTTGTGTGAATCTGCATATATACTTATTTATTTATTTTTCTTCAAATCCACTAATATGGTAGGTTTAGAAGCTAGTTGTCATGATGATGACCCTGTTGGTTCATACCACAAGACAGATGCACGGTTACACGGGCGGAGTATGATGCATTTGTCAGTCACTTTCAGCGTGGGCTGCGAGTATCAATTATGTCAGTAAAGGAGGAGATGCATGTCGGTAAGGGCCGGAAATGAACTAGGTGAGAAACACAGAGATAGAGCAGTGCCCCAGACTAGTCCCCTAGAGAAATGTGTATGGACTTGCTTCTAATGCCTACCAAGTTTATCCTAAGATCCTTGCATGAGCTAAAAAGCAATGTTGTATCTATGGTTCTCAAATACATCAAGTGCAAGAACTCTCTATTATGCTTCCTAATCAATGCAATGGTGAGTCGTGGAAATCCTTACATACATAGTCCCAAATCTAAGGTCAACTATGCCTAACTCTATTCATGTCCCGGAGGAGAGATTAAATAACCTCTCAACCTCGCACTCGAATAAAGTTGCAATGAGCTCTAGGGATTCCGGTGATAAATCTCTTCCTAATTATAGACCTAACCCTTTGGTCCAAAGTGGAAGGTCCCTAACCACAATTAAGCCCCTAGATACTAAGATCCCCTGAACGCTTCACTCCGTTGCACGCACAACTAAGCCCAAGCGCAGATTCATCCCTTAGACCATTCACTCTATTATGGCCGCAAAGAACTCGAGGAACGGAGGTAGAATCTATCACGTCGGAGGAGAAAGGGGACGCTCCTGTACCTCTCGACTCACCCTCTCAACCCTCTCCAACCTAGCTTTGTCTAACGCTCATGGTGTGTCACTCACTCACAAGGTTACCAACAAGAACTCTCAACCCTAGTGTCACTCTAGGGGAAATGTTCATACAATCAAGCATTCAAGGTTGGAACTCACAATAAACATCAATTTATTGAAAGCATAATAAAGAAGTTCAATGAAACGAATACATCCTAGGGTTCACAATCACCCAAGTACCCACTAGGGGTTTAGCTCTCCATGGAGCTAAGTACAATCAAAGAAATCGATGTAAAAGCAATGAATCCATAAAGAAACCCCCTCGATGGTCGTGTCGATGGTCTTGTGGAGAGTCCTCTACTTGTCGCAAGGGATCTTTTGTCCGGCCTAGGATACACCTCGCCGGATCGATGCCGACAAAAGCTCTCCCAATAACCTTCTTCCAAACGAGGCGCGATGTCGGAGCCGTAGAACCTCTCCAAAACCCTAGCCAATACCCCTCAAAACCCTAGCCGAAGCCCTCTCTCAAGTTGGGGAAAAGATGGAAAAAAGAATACCAAAATCGGGGCTGAATCGGCTTTTAAATAGAGGCTCGGAATCGGGCGACTACATGCTCCAGCGCGCGTGTGGAATCTCCACGCGGCGTGGATAATTTCCCACTGCCCTGTGGATTCTCTCGTTTCTCGGCCGCTGTAGCAATGTCTGCTACAATGCTCATGCTGCAAGATTCGACCTGAATAGCTTCACCAATTCCATACTTTTCATCGGGGTAACGCAAACGGGCACACGTTCACGTCGTGGATCACTTGCTTCTTCAATGGTGTACACGTTGGTGGAGCTCTTGTTCTATGTGCATAAGTCGGAATGCTCGAATGTGACTGCCTTTGTGCCCCTCCAAATGGATGTGCCCACTCGAATACGAGGAGGTTGGCACACACTCTAGCATCTCACACCTGACCTATGACTTTGCGTTTGAACCTTAGCAAGATTTCCTCCAAAATTCGTGCATTATGATCCACATTGGCCTATTTCCTTCATACTCGGCCTCACAACCCTACCTGCATAAAAGTAACATAAAAACACACATATTAGTGTAAAAACCCAAGAAAAGTAATGCTCAACATAAGGAAAGAATGCTTCGCATTCATATCACACAATCACTTATCATATCCTAATTTAATTCAAGCTATTATGAGCTTTGACATGACTAACATGACTTAAAACATTATTTTTAAAATTTAAGTTATACTAATTCAATTATAAACTATATTTATTTATATATAAAAATTATATATTAATTTATATTCAATAATTATAATATTTCTTAGTGATAATATGATTTAATAAATTAAATTTGTTAAAGTACCAGTTATTCCAACTGGTTATCCCAAGTCATTTCCCACTGAAACATGTTCAGTAGGTTTTTATGTCTTGTTTCATTTGAAGAGGCTAATACTTTGTGAAATCATGAAATGTTGTAGGATGAGAGGCCAACCCTGTCAAATATTAATTTGGACATACTTGTTGGTAGCTTAGTTGCTATTGTTCGAAGTACAGGAGAAGGGAAGACATCTCTTATATATGCAGTGCTGGGTGAACTACCATCAATGGCAGGGACAAGTACCATTGTTACAATCGGGGTATTGTTGCCTATGTTCCTCAAGTTTCATGGATTTTCAATGCTACTGTGAGTTGTGACTTTATACTCTTCTTTTTTTGTATTTCACATGAATATTTCTATTTTATGAAATGCCATTATAACGATCTCGCTATGAGAACAATTGAAGTGACTGCATTGTGGCATGATCTTGATTTGCTAACAGTGGGTGACTTGCTCCATTTATCTTATCAAGTTTTGATGACAACTAAATTCAATTGCTCATTTCATCCATGATATCCATATTTATGCAAAGGTTTTAGTTAACAATTTGGTACATTTTTTCTTAATGCTTTTTTCATGATTATTTTTGTTAGGGTGGTGATCTCGGACAGATTGGTGAAAGGGGGTTAATATTAGTGGTTGCCAAAAGCAAAGAGTTTCCATGGCAACGGTAGTATACTCTGACTTGATGTGTATTTATTTGATGATCCTTTGAGCTAGAAGCTCATGTTGGCAGACAGGTAATCTTGTTGCTTTTAGTCGCATGGATTGACCATGCCAAGCTCTTTTTTCTTTAGTTAAACTTGAAATTTCTAAGAGGAGAAAAAGATAATTGTTCTCTCACACCATAATTTCAGGTGGATAATGTTTTAATATGTTGCACCATGTTGATTATCGAGTTGCAAATGTCATTTGGTTCTTGTTACATGAGCCTCTCTCTTTCTTTCTCTCCACATATTAAGGATTTTATTTGCTGAACATATTAGATTAATATCTTGTATATCTATAATATGTTAGGTTAATACATCTTATATATAAAAATTATTACATTTAACTATCCTTAGTATTTTAATCCAGTGCTTCAGCAATGTGGAACTTGGCAAAAATTGAATTGATTGTGTAGAAGTTACAAGGGGAGATAGAATAGAGGAAAGTGGGGAGGAATATGGGTTGAAGATGAGGGCAATAATGTCATTTTCAGACATAGGAAAAAAAGTAAGGGTGTGACTTTGACCCAAGGTATATACGCACAAACCCAAGAAACTGAGTGTTATACAAGCAATTATGAAATTCATGGGGTATAGATGCAATTTCATGATTTTCAGGGGGTAATATTCCTTTTTTGTTTGTTGTTGATTACTATTACTGGTTGGCCATCACAATTTGAACTGTTAGCTCTTTTTGAATTTGTGGTTATTTATTGCAGTTAGTCTCTCAGGGAGGAGGTGCCAAATTAATGATAATATTGTTTTGCTTCTTTTTTTTTTATATATGTCATATAATTCTTCAGGTTTTTAATAAATGGATCAAGGATGAGCTCAGAGGAAAAACCTATGTTTTGTTACTAACCAAGTCCATTTTCTGCCTAATGTCGATAGAATTATCCTTGTTCATGAAGGCATGGTTAAAGAAGTGTCCACTTTTGATGAACTCATTACTTCTGCGGTACTTTTCCAAAAATTAATGGAAAATACTAAGAAACTGGAGGAACAAATTGAAGATAAACCAGGTAAGGCACAAGATTATGAAATTAAGAAATCTAATGAAAACAGAGACATCTTAATGCCGGAAAATAGTTCAAACGGAGATGACAAATCAAATAAGGGAAAGGTGGGCAAGTCTGTTCTTATCATACCGGAAGAGCGTGAAATTGGAGTCATCATTGGAAAGTTCTTGCAAGATGCATATTCTTCTTCTTATTATTATTATTGTTATTATTTATGTTTTCTTCTTATTTATTTATTGATATATTTATTTATTTATTAATTAATTATTATTATTATATATTGATTATTATTAGGTCAAAATATCAAAATAGTCCCTCTATTTTGCGTTTTCCGCCCTTTTAGTCTCTCTAATATAAAATCCGCCTTTTTGATCCTCGTATTTTTACATTTTTGTCTTTTTGGTCCTCTAATTGAAGGATCTGCCCTTTTGGTCCTTCCAGTTGATGAATTAGAGGGACCGAAAAAGATGAAAATGTGTAAATATGAGGACCAAAAGGGAGGATTTTACAACTAAAGGATGAAAATGTGCAAATATAAGGACCAAAATGGTGGATTTTATATTAGAGGGACTAAAAGGGCGGAAAACGAAAAATAGTGGGACCATTTTGATATTTACACCTTATTATTATTATTTGTAATTTTCTTATTTTTTATTATTCTTCCTCTTCATCTTCTTCTTTTACCTATTTATGTATTAGTAATTATTTTTCTTATTTTTTATTATATTTATTCTTCTTTTTCTTCTTGTTCTTCTTTATCTTATTATTATTATTATTATTATTATTATTATTATTATTATTATTATTATTATTATTATTATTATTTTTCTTATTTATTTATTATTTTTCCTCTTCTTCTTTTTCTTCTTCTTTTATTATTCTTTTTCTAATTTATTTATTATCAATGATTTTTTTCTTGTTTTTCTTCTTATTTATCTTATTAATTTATTTATTTATTTATTTATTATTAGTATTACTATTTATTCTTCTTATTTATATATTTATATCTTTATCATTATTATTGTTTTGTATTATTCTTCTTGTTTATTTATTTATTATTTTTCTTATTTTTTATTATATTTCCTCTTCTTCCTCTTTTTCAATTTTTTATTATATTTATTCCTCCTTTTCCACTTCTTTTAATACTGCTTGTTATTATTGTTTATTTATTAGTTTTATTATTGTTGTTATTATGACTATTATTATTTTTTCATATTTTTTATTATATTGCTTCTTCTTCTTCTTCTTCTTATTATTATTATTATTATTATTATTATTATTATTATTATTATTATTATTATTATTATTATTTAGTTAGTATTTATTTATTTATTTATGATTTTCTTATTTTTTATTATTCTTCCACTTCTTCGTCTTCTTTTTCCTATTTATGTATTAGTAATTATTTTTCTTATTTTTGATTATATTTATTCTTGTTTTTTTCTTCTTGTTCTTCTTGTTCTTATTATTATTATTATTATTATTATTATTATTATTATTATTATTATTATTATTATTATTATTATTATTATTCATTATTATTCATCATTCATCATCTTTATCTATTAATATTACTATTTATTTAATTATTTATTCTTCTTATTATTTTATTATTTATTATTATTACATTCATTGTTAATTTATTTTTCATATTTATTTATTATCTCTCTCTTCTACTTCTATTACTTCTTCTTCTACTACTAATTATATTATTTTTCATGATATTTATATTTATTATTATTGTTGTTTTTGTTATTATGATTATTATATTTATTATTATTATTATTATTATTTGTTTATTATTATTATTATATTTTTATACATTTCTTCTTATTCTTCTTCATTTGTTATTATTTTTTCTTATTATTCTTATTTATTGTCTTATTCTTATTTTTTATTTATTTCTTCCTATTTTTTATTATATTTATGCTATTTATCTTCTTCTATCGTTGTTATTATTATTGTTATTTATTTATTATTATTATTATATTTCTTCTTATTCTCTCTTCTTCTTTTTTATTATATTACTCTTACTTTTTCTTATTTTTATTATATTTATCTCCTTTTCTTCTCTATTTTATTATTTCGTTTATTTATTATTATTATTATTATTATTATTATTTTTATTATTATCATATTTTTATTATTTTGCTTCTTCTTCTTCTTCTTCTATCTGTATTACTTCATTATTATTATTATTTCATTATTATTATTATTTATTATTATTATTATTATTATTATTATTACTATTATTATTATTATTATTATCATTATCATCGTCATCATCATTATTATCATTTATTTATTATTATTTCTATTCTTCTCATTTTTATTTATTTCCTCTTCTTCTTTTGTCTAATCTATTTATTATTAATTACTTCTTCTTCTTGTTATATTATATTATTTATTATTATTATTATTATTATTGTTTATTTTTCATGATTTTTTACTATGTATTTATTATATTTTCTTATCAAAGTTATATTTATTCTTTTTCTTCTTATGCTTATTATTATTATTATTATTATTATTATTATTATTATTATTATTATATTATTATTATTTATTTATTGATGATTTTCTTATTTTATTATTCTTCTTCTTCTTCTTTTCCTATTTATGTATTATATATATTATTTTTCTTATATTATATTTTATTCTTCTTTCTTCTTCTTATTTTATTGTCTTCTATTATCTTCTTCTATTATTCTTCTTCATTATTTTTATTATTATTATTATCATTATTATTAATTATTATTATTATTATTATTACTCATCTTCTTCTTCATCTTTTTATTTTTAAATATTTATTCTTTAGTTGTTGTTATTTATTTCTTCTTCTTCTTCTTCTTCTTCTTCTTCTTCTTATTATTATTATTATTATTATTATTATTATTATTATTATTATTATTATTGCTATTGTTATTATTATTGTTCCATCATTTATCATCGTCATCATCATTATTTATTTATTTATTATTATTTATTCTTCTCATATTATATTTCCTCTTCTTCTTTGTCTCATTTATTTATTATTAATTACTTCATTTTCTTCTACTGCTAATTAATTATTTATTATTTTATTTATTATTATTGTTTTTTTTTATGATTTTTTATATTTATTTATTATTTTTCTTATTTTTTAGTTATATTTATGCATCTTTTTCTTCTTGTGCTTATTATTATTTTATTATTATATTTGCTCTTATTCTTCTTATTCTTATTTGTTTATTATTCTTCCTTTTTCTTTTTATACTGCTTATTATTTATTTATTTATTTACATTATTTTATTATTATATTTGCTCTTTTTCTTCTTATTTTTTCTCTTCTTCTTATTGATTTATTTATTATTTTTCTTATTTTTTTATTATATGTATTCTTCTTTTTTTTTTCTTCTTCTGCTTCCTACTACTACTACTACTACTACTACTACTACTACTACTACTACTATTATTATTATTATTATTATTATTATTATTATTATTATTTATATATTATTCTTTTTCTTGTTCTTATTATTATTATCGTTATTATTATTATTATTATTATTATTATTATTATTCCTCTTCTTCTTATTATTATAATTATAATTATAATTATTATTATAATTATTATTATTATTATTATTGCTATTGTTATTATTATTATTCATCATTATCATCGTCATCATCATCATTATTTATTTATTTATTATTATTTATTCTTCTCATTTTTTTATTATATTTCCTCTTCTTCTTTGTCTCATTTATTTATTATTAATTACTTCTTCTTCTACTGCTAATTAATTATTTATTAATATATTTATTATTATTGTTTATTTTTTATGATTTTTTATATGTATTTATTATTTTTCTTATTTTTTAGTTATATTTATGCATGTTTTTCTTCTTGTGCTTATTATTATTATTATTATTATTATTATTATTATTATTATTATTATTATTATTATTATTATTAATTTATTGATGATTTTCTTATTTTTTATTCTTCTTCTTCTTCTTCTTCTTCTTCCTATTTATGTATTAGTAATTATTTTTCTTATTTTTTATTATATTTATTCCTCTTTTTCTTCTTGTTTTTCTTCTTCTTTTTCTTCTTCTTCTTGTTCTTGTTCTTCTTCTTCTTCTTCTTCTTATTATTATTATTATTATTATTATTATTATTATTATTATTATTATTATTATTATTACTCATCTTCTTCTTCATCTTTTTATTTTTTAAATATTTATTCTTGTTGTTGTTGTTGTCGTTGTTGTTCTTCTTCTTCTTCTTCTTCTTCTTCTTCTTCTTCTTCTTATTATTATTATTATTATTATTATTATTATTATTATTATTATTATTATTATTGCTATTGTTATTATTATTATTATTGCTATTGTTATTATTATTGTTCATCTTTATCATCGTCATCATCATTATTTATTTATTTATTATTATTTATTCTTCTCATTTTTTATTATATTTCCTCTTCTTCTTTGTCTCATTTATTTATTATTAATTACTTCTTCTTCCACTGCTAATTAATTATTTATTATTATTGTTTTTTTATTATTTTTTATATTTATTAATTATTTTTCTTAATTTTTAGTTATATTTATGCATCTTTTTCTTCTTGTGCTTATTATTATTATTATATTTGTCTTATTCTTCTTATTCTTATTTATTTATTATTCTTCCTTTTTCTTTTTTTATAACTGCTTATTATTTATTTATTTATTTACATTATTTTATTATTATATTTGCTCTTTTTCTTCTTATTTTTTCTCTTCTTCTTAGTGATTTATTTATTATTTTTCTTATTTTTTTATTATATTTATTCTTCTTTTCTTTTTTTTCTTCTGCTTCCTACTACTACTACTACTACTACTACTACTACTACTACTATTATTATTATTATTATTATTATTATTATTATTATTATTATTATTATTATTATTATTATTATTGTTATTATTATTTATATATTATTCTTTTTCTTGTTCTTATTATTATTATCGTTATGATTATTATTATTATTATCTTCTTCTTCTTCTTCTTCTTCTTCTTCTTCTTCTTCTTTATACTGTTAATTATTACTTTTCATATTTTTTAATATATTTTTTCTTCTTATTATTTTATTTATTATTTATTATCATTATTAATTATTGTTAATTATTTTTCATATTTTTTAACAAATATATGTGCACTATCATGAACATGCATCACATTGTCGGCTACCAAATAAATTGATTTTTGTATATTATATCAGCACAATGGTCTGTACCAGCGAGAAGGGTCACACATCCCGTTCTCATCTGTATGCATTGATTGATGGCAAACAGATGGTGCCGCATGATGTAGTTGACGTCTTTGTTCTCATGTTACTTGATACTTTGAAGAAATCTCCCAATGTGTATAAGATGACCGCTACAATCACCTGCCCAATGGCCCTTGCTTTATCTAGGCAAGAACATTCGCCCGGTAGAATAGAAAGAATGATGAGCCCTACGGTAGAAGATTTCCCCGCAATAGAATTAATCCTCATGCCAATCGTGTGGAACAAACATTATCACTTACTTGTTCTTGACAAAGTTAAGAAGGACTACTTGCACTATGACTCCATCGGTGGACATGTTCATGATCGAGATGCAGTAGCCATGGTAATAACAAGATTTGATCAATTTGGTTTTTAATTTCATTTTTAAATGTGTGTGCAATATCTTTCCTTCTTGCGACGATGCAATCGCTTTGAAGAGCATTCTGCGTAGTAGCTTGGTATTAGTGAAACGCGGCGTACACACAACTCATGTGCGTGGATGTCCAAAACAAAGGATGGATAGTGTGGATTGCTAAGTTTATTTAATGCGGTTTTATGGAGCAAGTGTTGAATGATGAGAGTTGTATCTCCCCAATCAGATGTCCCGCATGTGCGCCTAGAGTATGCTGCACGTATCGTTGAGGATGGTATTATGCGAAACCCTCAAAAGATGGAGGTGATAGCCGAAGAGGTGCCTGAAATTGACTCAAAAGTTGTGCTTGCAAATGAGCCCGTACACAAAGATCGTAGTGCAAATATTTCAGAGATTATGATTGGAACTGCGCCAACACCTAAAGATGCTAGCAATGACACAGGAGAACCCCTGCCAGAAGATACAGTCACTGCTCCACATATGCAAATTGATCCACATAGCCAGCCGAGTGAAGAGGCACCTGCACCTATTAATTTGGCCTCTGCTTCAGACAAGTGAAAAAATAACAATGGTGAATATAGGACATTTTGATTTACCTTGAATATTGTATGGAACAACTTCAGATCTAACTTTTTTATTTACTATTTTGTGCTAATTGACAGCGGATATAGTACTTCAGTATTTAGTGGACTTACTTTACCTTTTAATCCAGATAAATGTATCCAGTTTTTAGTTGTGGCAGCCCGGGATTTTTGATACATTACTTCACTATTCATAGATCGCCTTCAGTAAACAATTTTAATCTTCGTGTTTGATACTTTAAATTTAATATTCCTAGTAAACCTTCAAGTTTTAGTGTTACCCGCTCGTTTCTGACTTTTGAATTTACTTTTCATAGATCACATTCCGTTTTTAGTTTTGTTTTTTGGTTTTTCGTGTATCTGCTTATTATTTGACGTAACTCCGCTCAAATTCATGTATTGTCAAAACAAACTTTGAACTTTATATGCAATATATATAACTATTATTATTATTATTATTATTATTATTATTATTAGTATTAATTATGTTTCATATTTTTTATTATATTTATTCTTCTTTTCTTTTTCTTCTTCTGCTTCCAATTATTATTATTTATGTATTATTCTTGTTCTTCTTGTTCTTCTTCTTCTTCTTCTTCTTCTTCTTCTTATTATTATTATTATTATTATTATTATTATTATTATTATTATTTTATTCTTCTTCTTCTTTTTGATGCTATTAATTATTATTTTTCATATTTTTTTAATATATTTCTTCTTATTATTATTCTTATTTATTATTATTATTATTATTATTATTAAATTATTATTACTTTCGAAATGTCTCCTATTTTTCATATTTGTATAAAAACC
The DNA here is from genome assembly GCF_009730915.1 of Dioscorea cayenensis subsp. rotundata. NCBI lineage: Eukaryota > Viridiplantae > Streptophyta > Magnoliopsida > Dioscoreales > Dioscoreaceae > Dioscorea > Dioscorea cayenensis. Next base: position 9,527,126 of record NC_052472.1, on the reverse strand, counting down.
CTTATCTTATGTTTTCTTTTCAAAATGTCTCCTATTTCTTCAGTTTTAAATCAAAACCCTAAACATATATTTCCTTTTTGTAATGCCTTCTATTTTTGAATAAAAATCATAACCGATGTCTTATGTTTTTTTCGTAATATCTCCTAATTTTTTTTATCAAAACACTAACCCTATGTTTTCTTTTCGGAGTGTCTCATATTTTTCAATCAAAACCCTAATCCTATGTTTTCTGTTGGGAATGTCTGTTATTTTTAAATCAAAACCTTAATTCTATGTTTTCTTTTAGGAATATCTCATATTTTTCAGTTAAAAACATAATGATATGTTCTTTTTTTGAAATGGCTCCTATTTTTTAATTAAATCCCTAGTCCTATGTTTTTTTATTGAAACATAATAGGAAACATTCCTAAAAAAAAAACTTCGGATTATGATTTTGATTCAAAAATAGTAGATATTCCGAAAAGAAAACATAGGATTAGTGTTTTGATTCAAATATAGTAGGAATTCCAGAAAGAAAACATTGGATTAAGGGTTTGATACAAAAATAGGAGACATTACTAGAAGAAAACATAGGATATATATTTTGATTCAAAAATAGCAGACATTCGCAAGAGAAAACATGGAATTAGGTTTTTGATTGAAATGTCTTCTATTTTTTCTTATAGTAATGTCTCCTACTTTCCAATGAAAATCATATTTTTTTTTTTTAGAATGACTATTATATTTTAAATCAAAACCATAATTTTATGTTTTCTTTCTAGAATGTCTCCTATATTTGAATAAAAACCTAATCATATGTTTTTCATTTTCGGGTATATCTCCTATTTTTTTCAATCAAAACCCCGAGTCATATGTTTTTCTTTTTAATGTCTCCTATTAATCGCTTTTTGAATTAAAAAGCCAAACCTATGTTTTCTTTTTTGGAATGTCTTCTATTTTTTTCAATCAAAAACCTAATCCTTTTCTTCTTTGAAATGTCGTATTTTTAATAAAAACCCTAATTCTATGTTTTTATTTTTCGAATGTGTCCTATTTTTAGTTTTTAAATCAAAACCCTAATCCTTTGTTTTCTTTTGGGAATATCTAATTTTTTTGAATCAAAACACTAATTCTATGTTTTCTTTTTGGAAATATAAGATTAGGCTTTGTTTCAAAGCTAAGTCTAGTTTAAACCCTTATGGATTGTATACTTCCTTACCTATTCCTAGGGTACCATGGGAAGATATTTCTATGGATTTTGTTCTTGGATTACCACAGACTAAGAGGGGAAAGGGTTCTATTTGTGGTTGTTGATTGGTTTAGAAAGATAGATCATTTTACTCACTGTCATAAGAGCGATGATGCTTCACATGTTGTTGATCTATTTTTCCGAGAAGTGGTGCGACTGACTACATGGTGTGCCCCGAACCATTGTCTCTGATCGTGATACCAAGTTCTTGTTTTATTTTTGGAAAACCTTGTGGGCGAACCTAGGAACCAACCTATTATTCTCCACCACGTGTGACCCCCAGACAAATGGGTAAATAGAAGTTGTGAACCGCACACTATCCATGATATTAAGATCACTTTTAAAGAAGAATTTAAAGATGTAGGAGGAGTCGAATTCGCATATAACAAGGCGACACATTCCACCACTAAATTTTGTCCATTGAAATTGTATATGGTTTGAACCTACTCCCCAGATAGATATTTTACCTTCGCCCTTGCAGGAACAAGCTAATATGGATGCAAGCAAGCGTGCTGAATTTGTGAAGAAAAGACATGAAAAGACAAAGGATAACATCGAGAAGATTACTCTGCAGTATGAGAAGCGAGCGAACAAAGGAAGAAAGAAGATGTTCTTTGAGCCAGGAAACATAGTGTGGATACATTTACGAAAAGCGCGTTTTCCTTCACAGCGAAAGTGCAAGTTGCAATCATCAGGCGATGGACCATTCCGAGTGCTTGAGAAGATCAATGACAATGCGTACAAGATGGAGCTTCCAGGCGAGCATTCCCTAAGCACAACTGGCTCCACAATTAGGGTAAAATGAGAAGTAATTGAGTTTCCAAAGCAAGGAGTGATACTAACAATGTATGGTTTAGAAATTCCACAAAACAAAATAATAGATCGTCCTAAGTCATGCCTCATCACAATGAATACAAAAGTAAAACCTCCCCTACACTCAAACCATACATTGTCCTCAAAGTACAAATGCATCATAAAGAAATAAATAAAGGACACAAAAATTTGGGGTGAAGTTTTAGGAACTTTCTTGCCCTGCAGAGTGATATGGCTGCACTCAACATGTAGGTTCCTTGTTTCCATATGCGTCACATCCTAAAAGCAAAAAGTGGCACAAGTGAATCACGAAAAAGAAAAATAAGAGCAAAAGAAAAGAAAAACAAAAAGGAAAAGACAGAATGGTGATACTCAAGAATCATCGTGGCAGCTCTCATTTTCGCTAAAATGCCCAGCATTAAAAATAAAAATCAATCAGCAATAGTAGGGAATTAGGGTAAGCACCGAAATTAGGCTTGCCACCCTAACAATTGACAATACAAATAAGCAATGTAGAATGCACCAAAAACACCAAAACTTCAAACAAGAAATTTATCAAGAGCACCACCTCCTAAACAAAACAACACTAAGAAAACAATTAAAATAAACTAAAAGCACAAGAAACACACAAAACATCAAATATTACTAAGGTTGCCTCTTGAGAAGCGCTTATTTAACGTCCTTACCTTGACTTTCTGGATCACTTACCTTAGGGAGGCTTGAAGAGAGTGTGCTCCTCTCGGCTACTAATTGCATAGCTACTACAACTAACGGACAAATTTACTTGCCTTGGAGGAATACATGTTGGAGGCTTGAACCATCTTATTTTAGGCTGATAGAAGTTTCAAACATCGATGCTTAGCCCTCCAAGGGAACAACCCAAGACATGAGTTTTTCAATTTCAATACAGGAGGATCTAAAGATTGCTTCAACCTTAATGCGTGAATTAACTTCGCCCAATTAAGTGCTCTTTTCTTATATGACCATTTATCCTTGTGAGAAGAGGTTGCTTGTTCAAACTCAATCAAGTTTGTCTCATTCACCTTATTGCATGAATTTTTTTTTCTCCCATGTTTTCCCCGAGTCACTTGTTGGTGGTGTGTCTTCCATAATAACTATGACAAGCTCTTGATTTTACTTATCCAGAGGAAGTCCCTCTTTTGCAAGGGTAAGATTCTCCACAACTGAGCCTACATCCTCTTTGAAATTATGCCAACTCACTTGTTCAAAATCAATTAAAGTCATATAAGAGTCTTCAATCAAGGAGTCGTGGAGTGACCCTATTGATGTTTTGCCATAAACTTCTTCATTTCCACTTCCTTGCACACTTTTATCCTCAACAAGAATTGGAAATCCTTCCCTCAATTCATGAAAAGTGTCACACCTAAGTGCTTCAACATTATCATTAGACCCATCCAGAAATTTACCTTTAGCTGAAATACTTGATTCTAAGTTGGGTATCTCTTGTTTCATATTATCCTCCTATCTCAAAAATTCCCAACTTTCCATGGTAGGGTTCATCTCAAATTGAATTGGCATATCTTGCGTTACGAGTGGTGTTTCTTCATAGAACACAGGAGGTTCAACATTGAAATTGGATAACCATCATGAATCATCTTGGGTTTCCGGAGGTATCACATCACCCAAACTCATTGTGCATTGCCACTGTAATGTTCCTTCCTCGAAACTTGATACCGCATCTATTAAGTTGGAAATAGTATGATAATCCACGATGCCACTGGTGTGGCTAACTTGTTAGGAGTAACTTGGATGATAGTCAAATGAGCGACTTGTAATATTTCTCAAGGTTGCAAGATGTTCATCCATAGGTCAACCCTCTTGAAATATAATAAGAATGAGAAAATTAGAAAAAGAAACAAAAACAAAAACTAAAATATATGCAAAAGAAATAAATGGCTAGATCACTCGAATCCTAGTTTTCATAAAAGTTGCCAGTCCCCGGCAATGGCGCCAAAAACTTGATGCACTCTCCACAAGTATACGGGTTGCACACAAGTAATACAGTGGTGCCCCATGAGGGGTAGGGTTGTCGAACCACAGGGACTAGACTTAAAGTACTCACACTTCTTCTAATATCTTATTAAGCAAGAATTGGGTTGGTTTTAAGAATAAAAACAATTAAACAAAGGAGAGAACAGGTGGAGATATAGCATGCCCCAGGATGATTCCTATGAGCTATAGCATGCTGACTTACTTCTAAAGCCTACCAGATACATTCTAAAGTTCAAGTGTGTGCTCACAAACAATGTTGCATCTATGGTTCTCAAGTACACCAAGTTTTTCCAAGATAACTGTACATTTCAAAACACATCAAGTTTTGCAATCACACAAGCAATCACAACTATGGCAATCCATACACCGAGTTTCTCAAGATGATCTTCCTAGTTGAGCTCCGATATGCTAACCCCACTTCCCTTGTGCCTCCAACTAGTCCTTGATCACCTTAAAAGGTGTGGTGAAGCCTGATCTTTCCTCTCAATAAAGTCCTCCCGATGGAGAGAAGAGTCCCCGAACAAAGATGAGATTGAAACCCTAGAATCTGGAGTTGAAAAGGATGATCTCAGGCTTGACAAGGGCTAAGCACGGTCATGCCTAGACCGTGCTTCCTCGGGTAGGATTTTGAGTGAATCGGCTAAGTGCTCGCTTGGATTTTCTAGTAGGAGAGAGCACGGTCGTGCTTCGGTCCTGCTTCACTTGAGTGCGATCGTGCTAGGAGCAAGAAAAACGTGCTTCTCCTGTTGTGCAAAAAATACCTCAAGCCTGAAATAATCAGGGGGAGGAGCACACTCATGCTCCGACCGTGTTCAGCCTGAAAACACCCCCCTTGAATTTTCATTGGGCGATCCTTCAAGCAGAGATAATCAGTGGAACATAGGACGATCATGCTGAGCTTGAACACAGCCACATTTTCCATTCTTCAATTGTTTGGCTACAAGATTTACCCCTAATTGCTTCGAGCCCTGAATTTCTGCATCAACAACATATATACCCAGAATAGCTCCGAATATAGATGAAGTTATGCTAAAAGACAAGAAAATAAATTGATTGAGGGTAAGTAAACATGATATGAAATGCACTCATCAAAAACCCCCACACTTGAATGTTTTCTTGTCCTGAAGCAATCTCATAATGCTCATTAAAAGAAAGGATGAGTGCAATACTTCTGATATCGGGAGAATGGAAAATTCTCAAGTATAGGGGAAACCATGAGGGTTAGTTCAACAATATTGCGCAATAAAAGGCTACACTTTTACTTTAAAGACCTCGTGCGTGTGTGAAAACCCTAAATTGAGTGCCCCGAAGTCTCCAGGAGTTAACCTATGCTATGTGAACGTTATTCCAATTAAACACAGTGGGTAGTACCTTCATACACCGTAGAGGTAACCTTTTCCCTCGGTAGGTCGAAATTCCATTCAAATTCAATTCATTGTTTAATTTACAGTGTCATTGTTTACATTTCAGTTTAAATGTTTAACTTTATCATCTATTGTTTAAATATCAGTTTGAAACATTTAAAATTAAAGTTTCTCTGTTTAACATAACACTGTCTTTGTTTAAATAACTGATAACACTGTAAAGAATAAGAGTTTAAAAATGAAAAATTTCCAGTCAATTCAGATTGTTTCTCTTTAGAAGTCAACTTATTTGCAATAGTTAGTCGGCGACAGTTTCATTACAGGATCTACGATTGTGACCGGATCCATGGCGGCGGCTGCAATGTAACTCGCGGACATCTAACGCTTGCGACTCGAACCTCTTTCGTCTAGGACGGTCAGGCTGCCTTCTCGTCACAGGCGGTCGCAGACGAAGCTCATGATTTCTGTCTGAAGGCCTGTCATCGTCGGGTATGAAAAATATAGCTTCCTTATACGCCAGTTTGTAATTGTCGACGGTGAAGTAGCCGCTAATAAATTGATGAACGTTGGTGTCTGTCTGCATTATTGCAGCGCAAGCGTGTTTGTAAGGGATACCATAAACTTGCCACCATCTACGATCATCGACACAACGACCAACACGAAGATTTCGGCTATCCTCAACAATGATCTCTACCTTCGAATGTATGTCTAGGCATAAGTAGGTCTCCCATTTGTTCGCTTGCTCACGCCGGTTACATAACATGCGCATCAACTTGAACCTGGCAAATAAGGTTAAACAAAGACAGTGATGGTTAAATAATTCGTAAACATGTTTAAACATTATTGTAAATAGTTAAATGAAAGAATTAATATTTAAAGTCAGACAAGTCGAATTAAACAAAGATTGAAAATGTTTAAAGGGTAACACTAAATGTTAAGTGTAAATCAACATTCGCAGATCTTATGGGGTCGACCATTTTCGTCACCGGTAAATGACGAGCTTCTTTGATCCAAGCATTGAACGACTCCGCGACATTTGAATACATCTCACCCCAACGATCACCTCTCGAACGTGATAATTCGTCCAATGTGTCATATCCGATTTATTAATCAACCAGTTGATGAGCTTCGGGTGATGTGGCCTCGCGGTTCATTCACGGTGATCACCGAAATCTTTAGCCGTGGATGCCCACGCAATGCGAAAAGCATATAAACCAAACGACTCCTCCCTCAATGGCTTCCCAAGTCCGACATTGGCTTTTCATAAAATTGGCCTCCAAATGTCGAAGACGTAATGCATGTGGCGAAGAAGGGAAGACTCTCGCAATTGCGCTCACAAGGCCCTTTGGACTCGTCTCGACACGAAGGTAATTATCTCATGATAATCTCCTTCCTCGTATAAAAGCATCGCCTAACTTAGATATGAACCAAGTCCAATTGGCATCGGTCTCGTTGTCGACTATACCAAAGGCGACGTGGAAAAAATCATTCTTTCCATCTTTCCCTGTGGCACCCAGAGAGTGTACCTCGATATTTTTCCAAGGAGGTGGGTACCATCGAGAAACAGCAAGGCCTGCAAGCCCTCTTGAATCCCACAATACACGCACTGAAAGAAAAGAATGCACATTTAAAATGATCACCGTCTCTTTCCACGATCGCAACGCTGCCGGGATTTGTCTCAGCCACCTTATCCACATACAAAAGCAACCAGTCGTAGCTAGAGATGTCACTACCGTCGAGGACCACCCGGGCATGCTCTTTTCCCAACCAAGCCTCCTTGTATGGTATGTGGACACCATGTTCCCGCAACATGTCCTTCTAAATGTCGATAGCCTTGTACAAGGGCCGGTCCTTGAGCTTCTGAATCACTCGTGCGCTAACCCATTTTTTGGATGCTTTCGGATGTGACGCCGAACCTATGCCACCACCGCAAGTGTGTGACGGGTTGATTGTCTTGATTCTGAAAGTATTTTTATTATACTCTTTTGAAGCATGAAGGCACCAACGACAACCATCGGTAGCGCATTCCACAGTCACCCGATGTTTTTCGTTCTTTATGAATTTGAAGTCAAAATTCCGTTTGATTGCATGATTTCGAAGTACATCCCTGAAATGTTCAACACCGTCAAAACATTGTCCAATATGCAACGACAGCACTTCAGAATGATCTGACGAGGAAAGAAGACATCCCACACCGTCAGGGTCACCATGGGGATGAACGGGAGCACTCGCAGAATCTGAATTCCTGCCAACACTTCAGTCAAATGAAAAGATCAATATGTTAAGCGGAGAATATAATGTTTAAGTGATAATAACAATATTTAAACGTTAAATTAAATACTTAAGCAGTTACCGAATAACGTAAACGATTAGTACAAGATGTTAACCAGTGCCTAACATATTTAAACACTAATGAACCCATACAACTGGATCAAATAAAAGAGAAGGAACTTACTACGAGTAAAACTCGTTTTCATTAGGATTCGGCAATGACGCATTTTCTGTCTCGACAACAAGATCAACTACAGCGCATTTGAAGATGGAGAGCACGTGACCCATCCGCTGGAAGTCAACATCCTTTTCTATTGGACAAACTGTTTTATATCCATCTGGTGTGATAAACTTCACCCTGACAAGAGAAACTTCGAGACCCCATCGCTCACATATCTCAACTAACACCAACTCCCAAGAAGTCTGAGTCGTGAACAATAGCACTCTTCCCTCCCCGTTGAATCTAGCAATACCACAAAAACTCTCCATAATATATCGGCCAAAAACCAAATCGTACAAACCAAATGAAATGAAGAACAAAAATAAGACGAAGAAGTAGAAGAAGTAGATGTAAACAACAAACAGCAGTCAGATAGGCAAACAAAATAGTGCACAGTTGTATGCATAGAGGTTAGACTAGACGTGATGTGATTGGGCCGTATTTTTCCCTCCATCCCAAGGGCAAAAAGGAAAATATATGTCACTGTCGCGATGAAGACATATTGTCATCGCTCGAATGAAAGTTCTCACCTCAACATGAGTCTCTGTTTAAACGTCAAGCTTTTTATGTTTAAACAGATACATATAGTGTTTAAAATAACTGTTACCGTTTAAATATAGTGATTTAACTGTTTTAAAATATATGTTATTATTTAAATTGAATGATTTCACTGACATCGCGTTGAAGATGGGTACCTCCTAGGTCACTGTTTAAACATCTTTATGTATTTTCTTAAACACCGTTGTCATTGTTTAAAGAGTAAATTGATTATTTTTTAACTTTTTGTATTGTTTACAATGCCGTTCTTTGTTTCCCAAATTGTTTTTACTATGTCTCTTTTTAAATTTCACAAGTTATCACAAGGAGACACTCAAATAGGTTTGTTTGTTTAAAATATTTAAACGTTTACAATGGAGAATCTGATTACATATCATAAGTTCACATTCAAATAAGCTTGTTTCATTTAAAATAAAAACATTTACAACATTTACAACATTTACAACGCCTTCTGACCTTGACACTCACGACTCGACCCCTTGTAGAATGAAACAAGTGTCCAGACATCTCGAATGCTCACGGCGGTTACATAACATGCGCATCAACTTGAACCTCGCACAACGAGAACATTAAAAAAAGGTTAAACAAACACATTCATGAAAAACGCTCTATTAATCAATGTGTCATGGTCCTGACTTAAGCGAAGATCCTGATAGTTAAACACAGAAAGTAATATTTGTACACTGACATAAGGTTCTTAAACGGTAACAAAAAGTCTCAAGTGATAAATATCAACTCCGTCTTAAAGGATGTTTCCTGATCTCCCTCCTCTAGAGAATCCTCCGCAATCACGCAATAAGTGAAAACTTTCTTTCCTTACCCAAGTCGAAATGCCCGCTTAATTGCTTGCCCGTCATCCATCGCTGGAGAATCCTCTGGATTCAGGCAATTATGCGGGTATTTCGACTTGGGAAGGAAAAGATAGTTTAACTTGTTGTTTGATTAAGGCTGATTGATTCTCAAGATGAGGAGGATCACGAGACATCCTTTCAGATAGAGTTGATCTTCGAACTTTCGTCTGACTCCAGCGAATATCATACACATGAAGCAGATGACGAGGAGAAAGAGGAGGAGGAGGAGGATGATGAGGACGACGAGGAGTGGTTGTCATGGGAAGGGTTCTTCCTTGTTATTTATGGTGTGAAGTCCACAAGCAGGCTGACGCTTCATATCCGAGAAAAAAGTTAAACGCACAGTGGACCGACATTGACTAATGACAACGAACGGTTGTTCGGATATTTATGTTACCGTGCATAAGAATTAATGTCGTCATTAATTCTTATGCACGGGATACCATAACCTTGCCACCTGCCACGTGCCACCTGCCAACAATTCAGATCAAACGAAAAAGATCACCATTTTACGCAGAGACTTTGAGAATTTACACGTTAATATGAATAGTTAAACAGGTAAAGATAAAGTTAAACGGAGATGACAATTATTAAACATATTGGTAATATATTTAAACAGATAATAGCAAATAATTAAACACTATTTAAAATATACAAATAGATAACCATAAACGAGAAGAACTTTACAACGAAATGAACTCGTTTTCAAACGGAGACGACCCTTGTCGGTCACTTCAAGTGGGTCCATGTAATAAAATACCTTTTTTGCCCTTTAAAATGGTGGGAAAAGGTATTTTCTTACATGGACCCACTTGAAGGGCAAAAAAGGTATTTTCTTACAAACAAATGCCCAATCACATCATGTTTGACTTTATGCATACAGTTGTGTACTTTTTCTTGAAACACATTTTAGAATACTCTTTACATCATCTACTTCTTCTTCTTCTTCTTCTTCTTCTTCTTCTTCTTCTTCTTCTTCTTCTTATTTGGTTTGTTCGATTTGAGTTCAGTAGTTATATTATGGATAGTTTTTGTGGTATTGCTAGATACAACGGGGAGGGAAGAGTGCTAATGTTCACGGTGCTGACTTCTTGGGAGTCGGTGTTAGCTGAGATATGTGAGCTATGGGGTCTCGATGTTTCCCATGTGAGGGTGAAGTTTATCATACCCGAAGTGTATAAAACGGCTTGTGCAATAGAAAATGATGTCAACTTCCAGCGGATGTATCATGTTGACTCGATCTTCAAATGCTCTGTAGTCGATCTTGTTGTGGAGAAAGATGATGTGGCATTGTCGAATCCTACTGAAAATGAGTTTTTCTCATTGTAAGATTATTCTCTTTTATGTTTATTTAGTTGTATAAGTTCATTACGGTTTAACTTTGACAGGCTCTATTTAAATATATTCTGTTTGCAATTAAATTTTATCTTCATCGTGCAACTATTTGACTTAACGTTTAAATTATCATTTAAGCACGTTTTGTCTCTGTTTAACTTATGGATGGTTTCGTTTAAACTAAAGTGTTGGCAGGAATTCGGATTCTACGAGCGCTCCCGGTCAACCCCATGGCTAATCTGGCGGTGTGGGATGCCTTCCTTCCTCGTCAGATCATTCTGAAGTGTTGTCATTGGATATCGGACAACGTTTTGAAGGTGTTAAACATTTCATGGACGCACTTCGAAACTTTGCAATCAAACGGAATTTTGACTTCAAATTCAAAAAGAACGAGAAACACTGGGTGACTGTGGAATGCGCTGCCGTTGGTTATCAATGGCGCCTTCATGTATCAAAAGAATATAATGAAAATACTTTCAGAATGAAGACAATGAACCTGTCACACACTTGCGGTGGGGAGTGGGATCGGCCTCACACCCGAAAGCGTCCAAAAAATGGGTAAGCGCAGGGGTGATTCAGAAACTCAAAGACTGGCCCTTGTACAAAGATATCAACATTCAGAAGGACATGTTGCGGGAACATGGTGTCCGCATTCCATACAAGCAGTCTTGGTAGGGGAAAAGAGCATGCCCGGGTGGTGCTCGACGGCAACGACATCTCCAGCTACGATTTGTTACTTTGGTACGTGGGTAAGGTGGTTGGGACAAACCCCGACAGCATTGTGATTGTGGAAAGAGACGGTGAACGGTTTAAACGTGCATTCTTTCCTTTCAGAGCGTGTATTGTCGGATTCAAGAAGGCTTGCAGGCCGCTGCTATTTGTCGATAGTACCCACCTCCTTGGAAAGTATTGGTTTACTCTACTGGGTGCTATAGGCAAATATGGAAACAATGGTTTCTTCCACATCGCCTTCGGTATTGTCGACAACAAGACCGATGCCAATTGAACTTGGTTCATATCCAATTGGACTTGGTTCATATCCAAGTTAGGTGATGCTTTATATGAGGAAGGAGATTATCATGAGATAATTACATTGATCTTGGATAGTTCCAAGGGCCTTGTGAACGCTATTGCGAGAGTCTTCGCTTTTCCCCCACATGCATACTATTTTCGACACTTTGAGGCCAATTTCATGAAAGCCAACGTCAGACTAGAGAAGGCATTGAAAGAGGAGTGCTGGTCTATATACTTTCGTATTGCATGGGCATCGACGGCTAAAGATTTCGATTATACCGTGAATGAATTGTAGGCCACATCACCCGAAGCCATCACTGGTTGATTAATAAATTGAATATGGTACATTGGTCGAATTATCTGTTCAGAGGCGAACATTGGGGTGAGATGTATTCCAATATCGCGGAGTCGTTCAATGCTTGGATCAAAGAAGCTCGGCATTTTCCGGTAACAAAGATGGTCGACTCTATAAGGTATTCGAATGTTCATTTTCACTTAAGAATTAGTATTATCCTTTAAAATAGTTTATAAATATTCAAATATCTTTTTCTGTGTTTAACCATCTACATCATTGTTTAATTTATGATAATACTGTTTAATAAAGTGTGTTTATGTTTAACTATCAATGTCTTCGCTTAACCTTGTCGGAGATTTGTGTTGTACGCTGTACAGGTTCAAGTTGATGTGCATGTTATGCAACCGCCATGGCTTCGGTCACAATCGCAGATCTTGCAATGAAACTGTCGCCGACTAACCATTGTAAAACAACTGATTTTTAAAAAGAAACAAACTTAATTGTGTGCCAACTTTTCATTTTTAAACAGAGAAACCTTATTTTTACAGTTAACACATGTATTTAAATAGAGACATTATTATTTTAAATGGTAAATAGTTATTTTTACAAGTGACTAGTTCGTCTTAAACTGTAACATGGATATTTAAACAATGACATTGACAGTTAAATAATGAAACTTAAAATTAAATAATGAAAGTGCAAGTTAAACAAGGATACTGGAAGGTTAAAAAAAGAGTCAAGTATATAAATATAGATACATGTAAATTTACATTGACAAAATTGTCATGTTCTTCGAAAACAATGAATTGAATTTAAACAAGTTTACATTTAAAACTAAGACAACGTATACTATAAACCCACTTTCGAACACTCCCCTCTGGCAGTGATGTCGGCTGCCCTCCCCTCCTTAAGTATGCGGGAAACATAATTTAATCGCAGATAAGGGACGTCCGTCTGGGGTAGCTGTAGTTTCTCATCTGCGAGTAACTGCTCGATAAACCACATCACATAGACGGCGCAGTCGACACTTTCTTGGACAAGTGGGTACTTTACGGTCACTGACTCGCCGAACTCCATGTCGATACAAAGGTTGAATAGGTTCCGCTGTGGAGGTATGCAAGTTGATATTAGAATACCGATTATTTACCAAACACTATTATTCAAACACAAATTATTAAAGCACTTACCATTTCTAGCGCGTCTTTATCATATTCCTTTCTTTGGCATGAAGAATAATGAATGTATTCTTGTTTGTCATTGTCAAGGACGACGACATGGAAGTGACCATTCATAATTATTGGGAGGATGACAATTTCAACATCATGCATGTTGCGAGTGGCATCTCCGATCATAGCAATAGTGGTATCATGTGCGTCTTCCTGCATTGACATAAACAGTGCTAGTGGTTGAGTAATGGAGGCGCGCTTCTTATAACGATATGGCACTATCGTCAGTGAATTTTGGATTATACATATGAAAGCGTCCATCACATCGTCTGCGACCATCTCCTTCCCCTCAAGCAGATCGAATAACCTGGACCGTGTGAGGCTGACAGAGTCATTCTTCTACACGACAGTGCTGCGGTTTGTAACAGAGATTCATAAACAATATTGTAAATATTTAATTAATACATCAACCATTTAAATTCTATGTCGAATATTTAAACATTAACTATATAAATTACATGGTAACATATAATAGTTTAAATTCTATCTGGAATAGTTAAACGTTAAATATATAACTTAAAGGGTAACATGTAATAGTTTAAACAATACCATAAAAACTTCAAACTTACTTGTCCATAGGGCAGTTGAGGAAGATCCTTATCAACTCCTGTTCGTACTTGTTGAGGCGCGATTGGCCAATGTATTTATTCTTCTTCGGAATAAAGACTTTCCGAACTTCTTCTAATTTTTGATTGGCATTGATCTTCTCTCTCGTCGTCATTTCGGCGGCATTCCCTTGACCCTCATCAACAGCTGTTTTGGGATCATCATGTGGCACTGTTGTTGACGGTTGTCGGTGTTTACCACCAGTATCATCTTCCTTCGATGCGGGCACGACGGCCAGCTATTTTTTTTATCAAAACCCTAACCATATGTCTTTTTCAAAATGTCTGCTATTATTAAATAAAAATCATAATCCGATGTTTTCTTTTCAGAATGTCTCCTATTTTTGAACTAAAATTGTAATCCTTTGTTTCCTTTTTGCAATGTCTCCTATTTTTTTCAATCGAATACTAATTTTTATTTTTTTATTTTTGGCAATGTCTCCTATTTATCATTTTTTTCAATCAAAAATCCTAATCCTTTGTTTTTATTTTTGAGAATATCTCGTATTTTTTTCAATCAAGTACCTAATCCTATTTTTTTCTTCTCGTAATATCTCTAATTTTTAATCAAACTCGTAATCCTATGTGTCGAATGTCTCTTATTTTTGTTTTTTTAATGAAAACCCTAATCCTTTGGTATCTTTTCGGAGTGTTTCATTTTTTTTAATCTAAAGCCTAATCCTATGTTTTCTTTTCGTTATGTCTCCTATTTTTCAACCAAAACCCTAATCCTAATCCCATTATTTCTTCTCAGAATGTCTTGTAGTTTTGATTCAAAACCCTAATCCTATGTTTTGTTTTTGTAATGTCTCCTATTTTCTAGTTTTGAGTCAAAACGATTATCGTATGTTTTCTTTCAGAATGTCTGTTTTTTTAATCAAAACCCTAATATTAAGTTTTCTTTTTGTAATGTCTCCTATTTTTCATTTTTGATTCAAAACTACAATACCGTCTTACTTTCGAAATGTCTCCTATTTTTTCATATTTGTATCAAAACCCTAAACATATATTTCCTTTCCGTAATGCCTCCTATTTTTGAATAAAAATCCTAACCAATGTCCTATGTTTTCTTTTCGTAATGTCTTCTAATTTTTTATCAAAACACTAATCCTATGTTTTCTTTTCGTAATGTCTTCTAATGTTTTATCAAAACACTAATCCTATGTTTTCTTTTCGGAGTGTCTCATATTTTTCAATCAAAACCCTAATCCTATGTTTTCTGTTGAGAATGTTTGTTATTTTTAAATCAAAACCTTAATTCTATGTTTTTTTTTTTGGAATGTCTCATATATTTATGTTAAAAACATAATCATATGTTCACTTTTGGAAATGGCTCATATTTTTTAATTAAAACCCTAGTCCTATGTTTTTTAATTGAAACATAATAGGAGACATTGCTATAAGAAAACTTCGGATTATTATTTTGATTTAAAAATAGTAGACATTCCGAAAAGAAAACATAGGATTAGTGTTTTGATTCAAATATAGTAGGAATTGCAGAAAGAAAACATTGGATTAGGGGTTTGATACAAAAATAGGAAACATTACTAGAAGAAAACATAGGATATATATTTAGATTCAAAAATAGCAGACATTCGCAAGAGAAAACATGGAATTAGGTTTTTGATTGAAATGTCTAGTATTTTTTCTTATATTAATGTCTCCTACTTTCCAATGAAAATCTGAATCCTATGTTTTTTTTTCTATAATGACTACTATATTTGAATCAAAACCATAATCTTATGTTTTCTTTCTAGAATGTCTCCTATATTTGAATAAAAACCCTAATCATATGTTTTCTTTTCGGTATATCTCCTATTTTTCAATCCAAACCCCGAGTCATATGTTTTTCTTTTCTTAATGTCTCCTATTAATCAGTTTTTGAATTAAAAAGCCAAACCCTATGTTTTCTTTTTCGAATATCTCCTATTTTTTTCAATCAAAAACCTAATTCTTTTCTTTTTTATTCGAATGTATGGTATTTTTTTAATAAAAACCCTAATTCTATGTTTTTATTTTGAATCGTGACCTATTTTTCAGTTTTCAATCAAAACCCTAATCCTTTATTTTCTTTTTTGAATATCTCATTTTTTTAATCAAAAACACTAATTCTATGTTTTTCATTTCTGAAATATAAGATTAGAGCTTTTGTTTCAAAGCTAAGTCTAGTTTAAACCCCTCATGGATTGTATACTTCCTTACCTATTCCTAGGGTACCATGGGAAGATATTTCTATGGATTTTGTTCTTGGATTACCACAAACTAAGAGGGGGAGGGTTCTATATTTGTGGTTGTTGATTGGTTTAGCAAGATGGCTCTTTTTACTCTCTGTCATAAGAGCGATGATGCTTCACATGTTGTTGATCTATTTTTTCGAGAAGTGCTGTGACTGACTACATGGTGTGCCCTGAACCATTGTCTCTGAATGTGATACCAAGTTCTTGAGCTATTTTTGGAAAACCTTGTGGGGGAAGCTAGGAACCAACCTATTTTTCTCCACCACGTGTGACCCCTAGACAAATGGGCAAACAGAAGTTGTGAACCGCACACTATCCATGATATTAAGAACAATTTTAAAGAAGAATTTAAAGATGTGGGAGGAGTCGAATTTTCATATAACAGGGCGATACATTCCACCACTAAATTTTGTCCATTGAAATTGTATATGGTTTGAACCTACTTCCCCGATAGATCTTTTAGCTTTGCCCTTGCAGGAACAAGCTAATATGGATGCAAGCAAGCGTGCTGAATTTGTGAAGAAAAGACTTGAAAAGACAAAGGATAACATCGAGAAGATTACTCTGCAGTATGAGAAGCGAGCGAACAAAGGAAGAAAAGAAGATTACTCTGCAGTATGAAAGCACCCCCTTACTTGAACACCTAGCCACATTTTCCATTCTTCAATTGTTTGTCTACAAAATTCACCCCTAATTGCTTCGAGCCCTGAATTTTTACATCAACAACATATATACCTAGAATAGCACTGAATATAGACGAAGTTCTGCTAAAAGATAAGAAAATGAATTGATTGAGTGTAAGTAAACATGATATGAAATGCACTCATCAAAAACCCCCACACTTGAATGTTTGCTTGTCCTGAAGCAATCTCATAATGCTCATTGAAAGAAAGGATGAGTGCAATACTTCTGATCTCAGGAGAATGAAAAATTCTCAAGTATAGGGGAAACCATGAGGGGTAGTTCAATAATAATGCGCAATAAAAGGCTACACTTTTACTTTAAAGACCTCGTGCGTGTGTGAAAACCCTAAATTGAGTGCCCCAAACTCTCCAGGAGTTAACCTACGCTATGTGAACGTTATTCCAATTAAACACATTGGGTAGTAGCTTCATACACCATAGAGGTAGCCTTTTCCCCGGTAGGTCATCAAATGTACATTTGTAATGCCTAAAATTTGACTACTCAAGAGCGGCTTTCACTCTACTAAAGCGATAGCTCTTTCTACCATCTTTGTACACAAAAAATTTCAAAATTGGACTGGTAGTGCATCCCTAAATAAGGAATACAACTTCCATAAGAAGAACTTAGAAAACTAAACTTGGTCCTAAGCGAAAGGTTATCAACCTAAAACAGGTGGCTCCATAATTAGGCCAAAGTGATGAGATCTTAGGTCTTTAGAGTAAAAGAGAGTCTACATTTTGGCTCCAATTAAGTCATTAGCACACATGTTCCCCTAGGTTTAAGAATTTCCAACATAGCAATCATAGATCATCATTGGCAAAGCACTCATCCATAAAGCCATGGAACCCTTCCCCATACTTGAATGCTACATTGTCCTCAATGTAGAAATGTATGCAATGTATATAAAAATTTGAGAACAACACAACAAAACATAATTGAAATGACTTTCTTGAACATGGAGAGTGATGATGCGGCTATCAATGTGTGTGCCATCCAACTCCAAGCATCCACACAATCCCTGAAACGAGTTGATAAACAAAAGTGAAGGTCAATGAAAAGTGAAATGAAATAAAATAAAAACAAAAAAGAGCAACACACTAAAAGCTAACAAAAGTACAAACGCAAAAAGCAAGCCAAAATTGTCAGTTTAGTAGGGTGCCCCCTTAGCTAACTGAACTACAAAAGACGGAAATAAGAATACAAGACTAAAAACAAAAGAAAAGACTGGTGCTGTGGAGGTCAGAAATGTGCGCTCTCGGGCTTAGAATCATCGCCAAAAAAAGAAGAGCTCCCAAATGTAACGAGTGGGTCGCACAGGAGAAACCGGCTCAGGAGATAGCCGCACTCCCAAATGCTCAGCAATACGGGCCACGCTCCTCTGCACCCACCTAAATGCTGCGGATGAACAGATAAATGGTCTAGGTGGCTAGGGGGACGCGAGGTGGCGAACGCGATCTCTGATGTGCAGCAGTAGTGGGTAGTGGAGGCGGGGAGGGCATCACTAGCCTGATGAATGTCGGGCGGCAATGAGGGACTAATCAAGATTTTGCCCTTGTAAGAACAATCTAATATGGATGCAAGCAAGTGTGCTGAATTTGTGAAGAAAATCCATGAAAAGACAAAGGATAACATCGAGAAGATTACTCGGCGGTATGAGAAGCAAGCTAACAAAAAGAAGAAAGAAGATGTTGTTTGAGCCAGGCGACTCTAGTGTGGTGGATACATTTTACGAAAAAGAGCGTTATCCAGAGCAGCGAAAGTGCAAGTTGCAAAAATGAGGTGATGGACCATTCTGGGTTCTTGAGAAGATCAATGACAACGCGTACAAGATCGAGCTTCCAAGCGAGTATGGTGTTAGTGCTACTTTTAACATTACAGACTTTTCATCTTTTTTCGGTTCAATCGAGTCGAGGATGATTCCTTTTCAAGAGGAGGAGGATGATGAGGACAGCACGCCTATGCCAACTATACCACCTATGAATAGTAATACTTCAGCTAGTATAGAAGAGGAAGCATATCAAAGACCAATTACATGAACTCGTGCTAAACAAATACAAAACCAGGTGAATGCTAACTTAAGATTATTTTTAAATTATATTGATATAGTAGTGTTTCCAATTTCTTCCACTTGAATTGTACTTAGGTGTACCGGAAGTGAGGCATAATTCCAAACTTAGTTAAACAAGAGGATAGCAAGAGAGAAGCATTTAGGCTGTGTTTGATTGCCCTTTTTTCCCCCGGAAAAATTTTCCACGGGTCATTTTCCATCAATTTAAGCTGTTTGTTTGCCAAAATTTTCCATGAAAAATTTTTCCACAAACCCTATCACGTGACCTTATTTTCCCTCAAATTAGTGGAAAATTTTTCCTGCCTCCACCATGGGAAAAGTTTTCCAGGGAAAACATAAGGGCCTATGTGAAAAAATAACATGCAAGGCAAATATATTTCTCTACTATGCCTACCCCAAATCCCTAACTTAATTCGAAACCCTAGAACCTCACCACCCCTTGCTTTTCGGTCTCAATCCCTATCCGCTCTCTCCTCTCGATCGCTCTCGGTTTGCTTTTCGATCTCAATCCCTAATGCGTTTGAGAAGCAAGCAAGTGAAAGTTATACCGGTGTGCAAGCCATCCTAGACAAAGTCCAAGGATTGGGTCTTGCTAATAATGATGTGGTGGCTCTCATGCAAATATTTGTGCATGATGAAAAAGAAGCTCGTTTCTTCTTTAGGATTAATGATGAAGAGTTTTTGCATACTTGGGTTAATCACAAGCTCGCCAAGTGACTACGTCATGGATTATGTTTTGATTAAATGGAAGAAATATGTTTACATTACTATGAATTTTTTAGTTGTATTTAAAGCAATAGACATATTTGTAAAGATGATTTTGAAGTTTGTGGTTTACTAAATCAATGTTTTTAGGGATATATTACGTTATTTGAATGGTTTACTAAATCTTTGTTTTTAGATATATATTACGGTGTTTGAATGGTATATATTACGTTGTTTGAATGGTTTACTAAATCTTTGTTTTTAGGTATATATTATGGTGTTTGAATGGTATATATTACGTTGTTTAAGGCAGCAAAAAAAAATACAATTTCATTGGAAAACATTTTCCATGGAAAATGTGACTTTTTCCATGGAAAATTGATGCAATCAAACAACAAATAATGTTTTTTCCACGGAAAATTTTACATTTTCCGTGGAAAATAAGAGCAATCAAACAACAAAATAAGAATTTTTTATCGAAATTTTTTGATTTTCTAGCTAGAAAATAATGCCATTCAAACAACTATTTTTTCATTTTCCACGGAAAATTTTTCCATGGAAAATTTTCTCCATGGAAAAATTTTCTCCATGGAAAAATTTTCTTTTCCACCCATTTTCCATGTTGGCAATCAATCACAGCCTTAGAGCTACACCACATTTGAGCCTCACACTCACATGCACGTCCAAGAAGAGAACTATACCTATCTTCGCTGGACCCACGCAAACAAAGGGAGATGTTTCCTTTTATGACAAATTAGCCCAAAATATCTCTTTTCAAAGAACCCAATTTCTGGAAGGAAACAAAATCAAATCCCAATCAATCTGAAAATCAAATATTGCAAACTTATTTTCTACCCAATTTAATTTTCCTATTCTTAGATTGTTTTCCTAGCAATTTTTCATTTTTTATTGTTTAGATTGATTCCCTAGCTAATTTTAATAAGATAGTTTTCTTGTATCCCAAGTTTATGTCGGCTATAAATAGCCTTTGTACCTTCTCTTTTGAAAGACAGAATTTTGATTATTATTCAAGAAATAAGAGTTGTCTTACTACCATTGTTCTTGTGAGTTCTTCCGGATTCACAAGAGTTAAGTTTCAGCTCCTAATTCATGCTCTACGGTTTCGAGCATTTTGTGTGGATTAATTTCTGTTTTGCGGTTCTACGATTGTTCGGACAGTGGGTTGGAGTTCTTGAAGCTTTAGATCGTCTCTCAACAATGTACAAAAATTACCACTTGGCACAATTGTGATCCGACGAGAAGGTATAAGAGCTTTGGTAAGTAAGAGGTGAGATTTGTGTGAATCTGCATATATACTTATTTATTTATTTTTCTTCAAATCCACTAATATGGTAGGTTTAGAAGCTAGTTGTCATGATGATGACCTTGTTGGTTCATACCACAATACAGATGCACCGGTTACACGGGCGGAGTATGATGCATTTGTCGGGACCACTTTCACGTGGGCTGCGAGTATCAATTATGTCAAGAAGGAGGAGATGCATGCCGGTAAGGGCCGGAAATGAACTAGGTGAGAAACACGAGAGATGAAGCAGATGCCGCACTCAGTCCCCCGGAGAAATGTATGGACCGCTTTCTAATGCCTACCAAGTTTATCCTAAGATCCCCGCATGTGCTAAAAAGCAATGTTGTATCTATGGTTCTCAAATACATCAAGTTTTCTTAGGGCGACTACAACTATGGCAATCCACACACCATGGTTTATCTAAATAACTGTGCAAATCAAACACATCATGTTATGAAAACACATGATTTAAAACAAGAATACCCTAGATCTCCGTAGACATTAAACGCAAGTAAATCAACATAACACATAAACATCCAAGTTCGTAGATCCGGGCCACCAGAGAATGGTTAACCCCTCATAGTTATACAGATTAATACAATGCTAAGGAAAACAAAAGAACAAGAAGCCATAAAAGACTCCCCTTCTTTCCTACTAAACCACTCCGATGGTGCTACAATAAAGTCCGGCTGGCCAAGCTCCGCTCCACTCAAGATCTGCATCATAGCTTTCACCCAGGTCCCCAAAATAGTGAAAGGGAGAGCTTGGCAGTCGCGCCCAAGAAGAAGGAAGAAGAAAATCCCCTCAGAAATGACCTAGATCTGGCTTAAAAAGGATTTTTCAGAGAGAGCATGGTCGTGCTTAGGCCGTGATTCTCCCCCTGATTATCTCAGGAAAGCCTGGGTAATTAAATCACATAAATCCAGTATGAGCATGCTCCTGCTTCTCAAACGAGCATGGTCGTGCAAGGAGCACATAAACAGCATTTTTTTCTCTAGACTTGTGCTTCAGTGATTTGCTAAAGTAAGTACTTCAGTACCATCCTTGTGCTGGCTTCTAAGTAGGCAAGGTTTCCACGCCTTTTATGGGGTTGCACTAGTTTTTCTCCATACGATTTGTGTTTCATCTAAGTTAAGAATATTTTGCAATAATAATAAGGTAGCCTTAAGCTTGAGAATTAACTTATTGTTCTTAATGCGACTCTAACAAACATGGGGAATTTAACCCCTTTGTTCATGTAATTATCATAAATGGCTCTTTCTTTACTTGAATGTTCACTCCCATCCATAAAAGCCTAAAAATGACTTGGTACTACTACATAACAGACCTCAAGTATGCCACTCAGCTCACAACCTTATCCTATTGGACCAAACCATACTAGAGACCAAAACCATGGAGATGGACCAACATTGCTGCATTGTTTTGGGGCGTGGCTCAAGCGCATAAAAAGGATTGACACATGCATCAATCGAGTATATTTATTAGATGTTGTTAATCTTATGCGTTGTGATTATGAGGCCAATGTGTTGTTCTAACCCCTTTATTATCGCAAAGAAAGATAAAAAGTTGGAGGATATGCACTCGATTGTGAGGGCAACTCATCAAGATCATAGTCAAATATAAATGTCCTACTCCTCATTTGATGGCATACCAAATTTGAAACTGAGTGATTCTAGGCTCCTTTTCAAAGATTGATATATTAACAACTTCCTTCTCAAGGTTTACACCTTGACTCTCCTTATTTCCAACTATATCAACACCATCCCTCAATATGGGCATTTGCATACTCAGTATGTGTTTGCTTTTGTTCATTTGCTTCCTCATGAACATCATAAACTTTCTCTGCTCAATCTATTAAATGTGCCTTTATGGGATATAGTACAAGCCACAAAGGTTTTGTTTGTTATGATGTTGCCTCTAAAAAGCTCTGTGTTTCTCGTAAAGTAAGACGTATAAATACACAATGACATGTTTTAAAAAATCATAATAATTATACCACATTTTTTGATAAGAAATTTCAATTTTAAAAATAAATAAACATATGAAATATTTTATTTTACCTTTTAACTCATGTCATAGCCATTAAAGATATAAGCAACAACAATCGTAATAATTGGGTTTTAGTGATCCGGGTGATGTTAGAGGGATTCATTGGGCTCATAATTTCCACACTTAGATTTATCAATTTTCCTATTCTCTGGCTAATTGTATCCTAATAAATAACTATTATTCCAAAAAAGATAAACAAACTCCAATTTTCATACCACATGATTTGTGACATGGTATCAAAGCTTTCGTGTTTCTCCATCGTTGTCAATTTCAAAACTACTTACATCGAGAATCCAATTGTTTCTACTTTGTCTAATAATGACTTTAATCCAATCGAGATAGGTGAACTGCAGTAACATCAAATTCTCTCGATAGGCTTAAAGGCTCAAATTATCTTAAGTGGTACCACTGACAAACATATATATCTCAAGGGCAAGAAAAACTTAGCCATCTACTTGGACCAGGACATCAAAAAGAATAGATCATGTAGATCCGCCATTGACAATAAATGTTGAGCGAGGATCATCAATCTATTGCTTACTTTTATACGCATGACATATACACCAAAGTAACCACAACAATAATGACATACTTCCACATTGGCACATGAGTGAACAACAAAATTGATTTGACAGCGACAACATTTAATAACAATGGTTTGTGGATAGCTATATTTTGTAGACTACAATATCCCACAAAAATTGTTAAATGTTTTATGACCACAATAATAACTATATTTTCATATTAACACAAATAACAACAATTACAATCTACTACAAACGAACATTCAACACCAATAACATTTGACAAGGTATTTTAAACTTCAACAATCAAATGCGGTCGTCAGTGTGGTTTATGTAACTAGTAATGTGCTAAGCAAATGTCTAAGCCATAATAAAATAATGTCTCCGATACATCAAAACAATGAGTAGAAGAGCCCTAAATGCCCATGAAAAGGAAAAAGTGCAAAACAATGCATTGTGCCGTGTAATCTTTTGGGACTCACTAACCTCTATAAAAGAAAATTGCAATACTTGAAATTTTGTGTATTGAAATGACTCAATGACCACATTAACATAAAACACCGAAAATGAGAAGCAAAAGCAACTCTTTATGTTTGTTACTGTGAAATTTTTGTTTTGCATTGGTTTCCAGCGTGATTGTGCAAATCTTATCACGATACAATGTTGAGGCGTGCTAGGAGCATCAATCTCAATTCTTACTTTTAGCACAAACATACACACCCAAAAGTAACCACAACAATGATGATACCTCCACATTGGCACAAAGAGATCAACATTTTTGATTTGACAATGACAAAATTTAATGACAATGGCTACAATAGCCTTATATTTTATGGTTACAAAATCGCGCTAAATTGTTAAATGTTTCTGACCAGGAAAAAACAACTATATTTTCTCATATTAACACAAATAACAACAAATTTTGATCTATTGCAACAGCTATTCACATTCAATCACTATTGCTGACTTTAGACAAGGTATTTAAAAGCTGACTAGTATGCGTTTTTCGTGTGGTATAGTGTAACAGATATCCAATTGGAACATTTTCATGATGAGTTTTGCAGAAAATGCTCGACTTTTGTTTTCCAAAGATCATATGTCCAAATATGGTTTTGCACTTTTCCTTCATGAAATTTCAATTTGCAGTAGTGACCAAATGCAATTGAATGGGGAAAAAGCAGGTTTATTGGCACTGAGAAATTCAAAGCGAAGAAGTGTTTGTACCGTGCATAATAATATGCTAAGAAAATATCTGATCAAAATGAGCCATACCCAAATAATGTCTCGATACATTAAAAACAATGAGTAGAAGAGCCCTAAATGTTCACGCATAAAGGAAAAGATTACAAACAGACAATACATTTGCTATGTAATCTTTGGGACTCACTTATCTCTATAATGAAAAATGCAATATTTGAAAGTTTTGTATATTGAAATGATTAAATGACCACATTAACATAAATACTTAAAATAAGAACAAAAGAAACACTTTATGTTTGTTGCGTGAAATTTTGTTTTCATTGGTTTGCCAAAATGATGCTTAAATCTTGTCACGATAAATTTTTGAAGTGTGCCGGGGCATCAATCTAATGCTTTTAATACAAACATACTCACACCAGGTAACCACAACAATGACAATACCTCCATTGTTGTTATAGATTGTAATTAGTTGTTATTGTGTTAATATGAAAATATAGATTGTATTCTTATGGTGGTAGAACATTTAACAAATTTTTGTGCGATGTTGTAATCATAAAAATGTAGTTATTACAAACCATTGTTATTACATTTTGTCATTGTTAAATCCAAAGTGTTGTTCTCTTGCGTCAATGTGGAGGTATCATCATCGTTGTGGTTACTTTTAGGTGCATATGTCTCTATAAAAGTGAAAGCATTGAGATTGATGCTCCTTACACACCATTGTCCACCAATGCAAAACAAAATTCCTACAACGAACACAAATAGTTGATTTGCTTCTCATTTCAAGTATTTCTGTTAGTGTGGTCATCGAGTCATTTCAACATACAAAAAATATGAAATATTGCATTTTAATATGGAAGATTAACAAGTCCATAAAGAACACTAAATCTAAATTACAAGATTGATAAAATCAGAAATGTCTCATATTTAATTCCAAACCCCTAGATCATTAAAATCTCATAAATCTGAAATAAAAATTCTCCTAATTTCAAAGATCTTCTATCTAACAATAAGATAAAATTAGGTTGATTGATGCATGATGATGCCAAAATAAGAAAAATTATTATAAAGAAGATAGAATGATCAATTTTACCTCAAATTTTCAATCTAAGTAGAAAGAAAAAGGGATCCTTGCTCAAAGTTCTCTCTAAGAGAAGTTCAAAGAGAAAGGGAGGATTAATTTTATATCATAGTGTTTAGGTTGAGAGATTTGTGTTTTTCTAAATAGCAAATATCCAAACGGATCACCGCCACCAATGTATAACTCCTAATAGAATCAGGATTTAATATTTGAATTTAAGTAATATTCAAATTTAATTGAATTAATTTAAAATTTATTTATTTAGAAATAATCAACTACAAATGTAAAGGCCCTACTTTGATAATGATTAATATTTGAATTTAAAATTATCTTAATTTAAATAAAATCTGAATATCCCAATTTGTCCCATGGTTAAGTCTAACTAGAGGGCCATGTATATATATATATATATATAAATATATATTTATATATATATTTATGAAAAATGAAAGGGTTTGAGTGATTTTGGAAAGACGTAGTTTTGAGCGTAGATTTATACGATTAGAGTCAATCATTTTCTATATTTGAAAATGGCTTCAAAAGATATTTAACTTTAAATTTGGATATAAATTGCAAACTACTATATGATAATTATCAAAGATGTGTTCATAACTTCAGACAACTTTAGGCCATTTACTTAATTGAACATATGTTCCTAATTATTGATATAATAAACATATTTGTATACCTTTTACCAAAAAAAAAAAACAATTAATATTCCCCAAATACCCCTAATGGCTAACGATACTACTAATAAACTTCACAAAAACATAGAAATAGCCGTTTAAGTTTTCCAAAAAAAAAATCATTTTATTATATTTTAATTAGTTTCACTGATTTCATATGTCCACTGTAATAATAACCTTTTGATATACTTTCTAAAATTAAAAATAGTCGTTTTAAAAGTACCCCTCAATTGCTACACTTGAGGCCTTCTTCCCCTCCACGGCGCTTTGCGGTTCATCTCAAGTTATCGCCCTTCTTTCCCTCCACGATGCTTTGCGGTTCATCTCCAGTTATCAGCCTTCTTCCCCTCAACGTCTTCGCTTTGCCGGCGAGAATGGCCACTGCACCGCTGAAAACTCCCAGCACCGATATCTTCAGCCTCCGGATCATGTCGATGGATTATCATGGTTACCCCGATCCCTGACTTGGATTTCTCGTACAGTGATTTCCAAGGTTTTCTGGTTCCCTTCTCTTTGATTCTAGTTTCTTAACGCAGAGTTTTGGTTCAAAGGCAGGATTAGGGTTTTGGGTGCTTATGATTTGTTTTTCGTTTCTCAGGTTGGGATGTGGGGGAAGTTCCGGTTATAAGAATTTATGGTTCCACTCCTGCTGGTCAGAAGGGATGCATGCACGTCCATGGGGTTTGTTGATCTTTCTTTTATATTGTTTTGTTTTTATGCTCTTGGATTGTGATATTGATTATTGATTTCTTAAAAGATTTGGATTTTGTTTCTAAGATGGGTTATCTTTACTTGTTTCTTCTTGGCATTCACTAACTTCTAACCCAGAATATAGCGACTTAGGGCTTCAGGTGGATTAAACACTGTCCCTTTTTCTTGAATCCTGAAATCCATGATTAGTTCTATCCTTACCTTTAATGAGGTTCTTTTTTTATTTTATTTTTAATTCATCATCAATCTCTAGAAGGAAAGTTAATAGGTTTCATCACATTGGTCTCTCTAGATGTCTTGGTGAAGTAGTTCCCTTCAACTTTTCTACTCCTAAATCTTGGAGGAAAGTTAATGAAGAACTTGTTCAGGATCGGGTACAGGTTGAAAAGGTTTTTATCTGTCATGGTAGATGTAACCTGGTTTTGGTTGTTCTCTATTAGCAAGCCTCCTTTCTTGAGTTGATCTTCTTGTTTGTGTAATTTATTCTAGTTGTTGGAAACTTCCGTTACTCTATTTTCAAATAATTTGTTGTTATGCCTATATAAATAAGCTCACCTGATGGAGCAGGTGTTTGAATTAAATACTTTTGTTTTTTGTCTAGCATCACTAGTGTGCTTTTATTTCGTTCACTTGATATAGCATAGTATCTCATCCAGCATGGTTTATAGTCAACCATGCATTTGTCATGTAACTGAAACTTTGTAGCCTATGCAACAATTGCACTCATTTGAAACTTTTGTCTGTACACTTATCTTTGTAATTTTATTTTTTTTGTTTTAGATGTATGTGATCAGCAAAATGCGCACACTAACTAAAAAGGCTTTGCAACATACTGACACTCGCATTGGCCTTGTGAATGAAGTATTGGCTGCTATGGACACTGTGAAGTATGATTTTGCTATTGCAAAGGTTATTGTGTTGATTGTTTTTGTGGCTAAATGAGTATTTCCTTTGCTTAGCAGGTGTTATGCTTGGGAGGAAAGTTTCCAGTCTAAAGTGCAAAGCATTAGGAATGATGAATTTTCATGGTTGTGTAGAGCTCAGCTCTTAGGCACTACAAGGCACCTAAACTTTTTTGAAGTTCTCTGAAATGGTTGACAGCATCAGATGATGCTATTAAATAGATGGTCATCTTGCTCCTTACTGTTACTTGCAGTAATTGTTGTTTTTTCTCTCTCTATTTTATTGCCTATTTTGTAGTGATTTTTTTCCTAAACAGAATTCCAATTATCGTCTTTCTAATATCATTTGGGTTGTTTTCTCTATTGGGAGGAGACTTGACTTTAGTAAAGGCATTTACATCACTCTCCCTATTTGTAGTGTTGTGTATTCCTCTATTCATGCTTCCTAACTTGATTACCGAGGTGCTAAACACTCTCTTAGTAATATTCCCTTTGGTCAATAATATTAGAGACACACAAAGGGTGGCCTCTAGTGTGGGATCATGATTATTGTCTTCACATTTTAAGTTTAGAACAAAAGACCAAAATGCATGTTAAGAGAGTTCAATAAATATTTGTTTCCATGGAAGGTAATTGAATTTATAAATATCCATGCTTTCTTTATTACTTGTGAAACCTGTATAAGAGTAGATGATGCTTCGTTCATATTAATAAATGAGATATTTATCCCACTTATTGAAGGATATTGATGTTGAAAATTTGATTTGCACTAATTATTGACACGTTGTGAATGCAAATGTATCTTCAAATCATCTGGAGGATTTATTTTTAATTGAAGAACAAATACTTTTACCAAATCCACTTCTTGATCCAGACCTTCCAGCCATACCAATCAAGGATGAATTCTTTGTTTGGGATTCATGTTCTATTTCTGTGTCAAATTTATAGTATCAATCTTTTCTGGTCTTTTGAAAGCAGGTTGTCATGACATTCACTTATTTTATTAGATTGAATTCTTGTTCTACAAATCCTTTATGGATATATGTAGGAACTAACTTATAAGGTCAAGAATAAAGCCAAGCATAAAAGGATAAGGTCAACTAAACTAAGATAAGGACATGATGCGTACATTAACACACAATGGAGTAATTCTGCTTTGCTTCTCTCTTTTTAAGGCATTAAATTTTTTTTTTCTCTTATTCCTTTTTTTATAACAAGTAATGATTGTTTTTTGTGTGTGTTCCCCCAAGGAATAGCATTTTATTGATGTTACACATTTGTTGATTTTGCTTGGTTGTCCCACTCAGATTTACTTATCGTACATACTCAATGATGTGGGTGAAAATTTAGTTGTCCTTATGATGTTAATTTAGGGAAAGAGTGACTTGAAAGTGCCATCGGACATATTTCTTGGTTAAGAGTTTGAATTTGATACGTGTATACTGCTCACTGATTTTTATTCGTCTTGCATGAACATAATCTTGTCAATCTAAATTTATTTGGGCAATGCGCTTTACTCATGATATTTTTTATCATAATGTAATAAAATTTAAAATTATTTGAGTATCAGTCAGTATTTGTTTACAATATTGCTTATCCTAATCTAGTGGTAAGGAAGTAGGCATTACTTTCTTAAAGCATTGCATATCATATAATTTTGCTCGTAAAGCCCACATTGCTTTTCTTCATTTTTTTACTTTATCTGATTACACTGTCTCTTGTATTCTACTCTATGAGACATAGCTTGGAAAGATTGGCCTCAAGCATATTTTTCAAAGAAATGAATTTCAATTAAATCTTTTATGTGTGTAAGACTTTTTATTTACAAGGCATATGTGAAAATAGAAACTTTACAAGGTTATATGTGTTGTTTCAATAAAAAATTACTAGATCTATTGAGAGAAAACTCAAAAATCTGTTTGATTTAATAACAGGTCCCAAAATTTCTTTGAAAAGTATAGCCTCTTAGTGGTCCAATTAATTATAACATTAGCATGATCTTTCTTCCTTCTCTCATATAGCATGGAGGTCTATGGTGGTGTTTAGTTGTTAGAACAATTTGAAATCAGGCTTTTTGAAATTTGAATTTGTGTTGACATCAAGGTTTTTATCCTGATAGATTCTACCTCCGTTCCTCGAGTTCTTTGCGGCCATAATAGAGTGAATGGTCTAAGGGATGAATCTCCGCTGGGGCTTAGTTGCGCGTGCCACGGAGTGAAGCATTGAGGGGATCTTAGTATCTAGGGCTTAATTGTGGTTAGGGACCTTCCGCCTGGACCAAAGGGTTAGGTCTATAATTAGGAAGAGATTTATCACCTGGAATCCCTAGAGCTCATTGCAACTTTATTCGAGTGCGAGGTTGAGAGGTTATTTAATCTCTCCTCAGGGACATGAATAGAGTTAGGCATAGTTGACCTTAGATTTGGGACTATGTATGTAAGGATTTCCACGACTCACCATTGCATTGATTAGGAAGCATAATAGAGAGTTCTTGCACTTGAAGCGATTATCATAGGTGAAGCATCATCCGAGTACCCCATCTTTATCGATTGCCTTACCTACTCCTTACTTTTGCTCTCTTACTTGTTGCTTTAAATTGTTGAGAATTGAATCATTGTCACACTTATCATTGTTGATATTCCACATAGCTAAGAATCGAATTAAGTATCTTTACTTCCTACTCCTGTACCTCTCGACTCACCCTCTCAACCCTCACCAACCTAGCTTTGTCTAACGCTCGTGGTGTGTCACTCACTCACAAGGTTACCAACAAGAACTCTCAACCCTAGTATCACTCTAGGGGAAATGTTCATACAATCAAGCATTCAAGGTTAGAACTCACAATAAATATCAATTTATTGAAAGCATAATAAAGAAGTTCGATGAAACGAATACATCCTAGGGTTCACAATCACCCAAGTACCCACTAGGGGTTTAGCTCTCCATGGAGCTAAGTACAATCAAAGAAATCGAATGTAAAAGCAACGAATCCATAAAGAAACCCCCTCGATGGTCGTGTCGATGGTCTTGTGGAGAGTCCTCTACTCGTCACAAGGGATCCTTTGTCCGGCCTAGGATACACCTCGCCGGATCGATGCCGACAAAAGCTCTCCCAATAACCTTCTTCCAAAGCGGCACGCGATATCGAGGCCGTAGAACCTCTCCAAAACCCTAGCCAATACCCCTCAAAACCCTAGCAGAAGTCCCTCTCTCAAGTTGGGGAAAAGATGGAGAAAAGAATACCAAAA
Organism: Dioscorea cayenensis subsp. rotundata; assembly: GCF_009730915.1. Classification (NCBI taxonomy): domain Eukaryota; kingdom Viridiplantae; phylum Streptophyta; class Magnoliopsida; order Dioscoreales; family Dioscoreaceae; genus Dioscorea; species Dioscorea cayenensis. Next base: position 9,495,932 of record NC_052472.1, on the reverse strand, counting down.
TCGGGGCTGAATCGGCTTTAAATAGAGCTGGAATCGAGGCGACTACAGGCGTGTAGCTCCACGCGCCCGTCGGAATTTCCACGCAGGCGTGGATAATTTCCACTGCGCCCTGTGTGGATTCTCTGCTTTTCTCGGCTTTCTCGGCCGTCCGTGAATAGTCTTTGCTACGATGATTCAGCCCTGAATAGCTTCCCGATTCCATACTTTCATCGGGGTAACGCAAACGGGCACACGTTCACGTCGTGGATCACTTGCTTCTTCAATGGTGTACACGTTGGTGGAGCTCTTGTTCTATGTGCATAAGTCGGAATGCTCGAATGTAACTGCCTTTGTGCCCCTCCAAATGGATGTGCCCACTCGAATACGAGGAGGTTGGCACACACTCTAGCATCTCACACCTGACCTATGTCTTCGCGTTTGAACCTTAGCAAGATTTCCTCCAAAATTGGTGCATTATGATCCACATTGGCCTATTTCCTTCATACTCGGCCTCACAACCCTACCTGCATAAAAGTAACATAAAAACACACATATTAGTGTAAAAACCCAAGAAAAGTAATGCTCAACATAAGGAAAGAATGCTTCACATTCATATCACACAATCACTTATCATATCCTAATTTAATTCAAGCTATTATGAGCTTTGACATGACTAACATGACTTAAAACATTATTTTTAAAATTTAAGTTATACTAATTCAATTAGAAACTATATTTATTTATATATAAAAACTATATATTAATTTATATTCAATAATTATAATATTTCTTAGTGATAATATGATTTAATAAATTAAATTTGTTCAAGGACCAGTTATTCCAACCGGTTATCCCAAGTCATTTCCCACTGAAACATGTTCAGTAGGTTTTTATGTCTTGTTTCATTTGAAGAGGCTAATACTTTGTGAAATCATGAAATGTTGTAGGATGACAGGCCAACCCTGTCAAATATTAATTTGGACATACTTGTTGGTAGCTTATAGCAATGTGTCTGATTTTTTAGTTTTGAATCAAAACCCTAATCCTATGCTGTCTTTTCAGAATCCTACTATATTTGAATTAAACCCCTAATCCTATGTTTTCTTTTCAAAATGTCTCTTATCTTTCAATCAAAACTCTAATCCTATGTTTTTTTTTTCTTTTCAAAATCTCCTATTTATCAGTTTTGAATCAAAACCCAAAACTATGATTTCTTTTCGGAATGTCTCCTATTTTTTGATGATAAAGTTAATCCTTTCATTTATTTTTGGGAATGTCTGCTATTTTTAAATCAAAACACTAATACTATGTTTTCTTTTCAGATTGTGTCTTATTTTCCTGTTTTGAATAGAAACCCTAATCCTTTGTTTTCTTTTCGGAATGTCTCATATTTTTATTCGAAACCCTATTCCATTCTGTTGTTTTGAGAATCTCTTCTAATTTTTAATCAAAACCTTAATCCTCTATTTTTCGTAATGCCTCATATTTTTGAATATATATACTATACTTTGTTTTTTTTTTGTAATGAATCCTATTTTTGAATCAAAATCGTAGTCATATGTTTTCTTTTCAGAATGTCTCCTATCTTTTAATTACAAACACTAATCTTATGAATTTTTTTCAGGAATGGCTACTATTTTTGAATCAAAACCCTAATCCTATGTTTTCTTTTGGAGGTGTCTACTATTTTTGAATCAAAACCCTAATCATACATTTTTTTAAAGTAACATCTCCTATTTTTCAATCAAAACAAGAAACCCATGTTTTCCTTTAGGAATGTCTCCAACTTTTCAACAAAATAAAGCTAATCCTTTAGTTTTTTTTGGAATGTCTGCTATTTTTTAATCAAAACCCTAATCCTAAGTTTACTTTTTGGAAAGTGTCCTATTTTTCAGTTTTGAATCAAAACCCTAATCCTTTGCTTTCTTTTAGGAATGTCTCATTTTTTTTAATCAAAACATTAATCCTATCTTTTCTTTTTGCAACCTTTGCTAATTTTTTATCAAATCAGTAATATGATGTTTTCTTTTCAAAATGTCTCATATTTTTCAATCAAAACTCTAATCCTATGCTTTTTCTTTTCAAAATGCCTCGTATTTTCAAATCAAAACCCTAATCCTATGATTGTTTTTAGGAATATCTACTATTTTTGAATCAAATGCTTAATCCATTGTTTTATTATAGTAATGTCTACTATTTTTTAGTAAAAACCTTAATTCTAGGTATTCTTTTGGGAATGCCTCCTATTTTTGAATCAAAATCGTAATCTTATGTTTTATTTTTGTGATGTCTGCTATTTCTTAATCAAAACAACAATCATATGTTTTCTTTTCGGAATGTGTCCTAATTTTGAATCAAAACATTAATCCTATATTTTCTTTTCGGAATGTCTACTATTTTTCAATCAAAACCCTAATTCTTTGTTTTCTTATAGGAATGTCCTTTATTTTTCAATCAAAACCCTAATCGTATGTTTTCTTTTCGAAATGGCTACTATTTGTCAATCAAAGCTCTAATCTTATGTTTTCTTTTCGGAATGCCTACTACATTCGAATCAACACACTAATCCTATGTTTTTTTTTAAATATCTCCTATTCAAAACACTAGCTTCTCTTTTCTTTTAGGAATATCTCCTATATTTTAATCAAAAACTTTATCCTTTCTTTTCTTTTCAAAACGTCTGCTACTTTTAATCAAAAATCTAATCCTATGTTTACTTTTCGGAATGTGTCATATTTTTCAGTTTGAATCAATATGCTAATCCTTTGTTTTCTTTCTAAATGTCTCATTTTTTGAATCAAAACACTAATCGTATCTTTTGTTTTGGGAATATCAGCTATTTTTTTTTATCAAAACCCTAACCATATGTCTTTTTGAAAATGTCTGCTATTAGTAAATAAAAATCGTAATCCTATATTTTCTTTTCAGAATGTCTCCTATTTTTCAACTAAAATTGTAATCATTTGTTTCCTTATCGCAATGTCTCCTATTTTTCAATCAGAATACTAATTTTATTTTTTCTTTTCTCAATGTCTACTATTTATCATTTTTCAATCAAAATCCTAATCCTATGTTTTATTTACAGAATATCTCATATTTTTCAATCAAGTCCCTCATCCTATTTTTCTTCTCAGAATATCTCTAATTTTTTAATCGAACTGTAATCCTATGTTTTCTTTTTCGAATGTCTCTTATTTTTTTTGTTTTTAATGAAAACAATAATCCTTTGGTATCTTTTCGTAGTGTCTCATTTTTTTTAATCTAAAACCTAATCCTATGTTTTCTTTTCGATGTCTCCTATTTTTCAACTAAAATCCTAATCCTATGTCTTATTTTCGGAATGTCACCTAAAATTCTGATTTTCAATAAAAAAAAACTAATCCCATTATTTCTTCTCCTAATGTCTTGTAGTTTTGATTCAAAACGCTAATCCTATGTTTTCTTTTTGTAATGTCTCCTATTTTCTAGTTTTGAATCAAAACAATTATTGTATGTTTTATTTCAGAATGTCTATTTTTTTTAATCAAAACCCTAATATTAAGTTTCTTTTTGTAATGTCTCTTATTTTTCATTTTTGATTCAAAACTACAATACTGTCTTACTTTCAAAATGTCTCCTATTTTTCATATTTGTATAAAAACCCTTATCTTATGTTTTCTTTTCAAAATGTCTCCTATTTTTTTAGTTTTAAATCAAAACCCTAAACATATATTTCCTTTTTGTAATGCCTTCTATTTTTGAATAAAAATCCTAACCGATGTCTTATGTTTTTTTTTCGTAATATCTCCTAATTTTTTATCAAAACACTAACCTTATGTTTTCTTTTCGGAGTGTCTCATATTTTTCAATCAAAACCCTAATCCTATGTTTTCTGTTGGGAATGTCTGTTATTTTTAAATCAAAACCTTAATTCTATGTTTTCTTTTCGGAATATCTCATATTTTTCAGTTAAAAACATAATCATATGTTCTTTTTTTTGAAATGACTCCTATTTTTTAATTAAATCCCTAGTCCTATGTTTTTTTATTGAAACATAATAGGAAACATTCCTATAAAAAAACTTCGGATTATGATTTTGATTCAAAAATAGTAGACATTCCGAACAGAAAACATAGGATTAGTGTTTTGATTCAAATATAGTAGGAATTCCAGAAAGAAAACATTGGATTAAGGGTTTGATACAAAAATAGGAGGCATTACTAGAAGAAAACATAGGATATATATTTTGATTCAAAAATAGCAGACATTCGCAAGAGAAAACATGGAATTAGGTTTTTGATTGAAATGTTTTCTATTTTTTCTTATAGTAATGTCTCCTACTTTCCAATGAAAATCATAATCCTATGTTTTTTTTTTCTAGAATGACTATTATATTTAAATCAAAACCATAATTTTATGTTTTCTTTCTAGAATGTCTCCTATATTTGAATAAAAACCCTAATCATATGTTTTCATTTCGGTATATCTCCTATTTTTTAATCAAAACCTGAGTCATATGTTTTCTTTTCTTAATGTCTCCTATTAATCAGTTTTGAATTAAAAGCCAAACCTATGTTTTCTTTTTGGAATGTCTTCTATTTTTCAATCAAAAACCTAATCCTTTCTTCTTCTTTTTTTTCGAAATGTCAGGTATTTTTTAATAAAAACCCTAATTCTATGTTTTATTTTTGGAATGTGTCCTATTTTTTCAGTTTTAAATCAAAACCCTAATCCTTTGTTTTCTTTCGGGAATATCTCATTTTTTTTTAATCAAAACACTAATTCTATGTTTTCTTTTCGGAAATATAAGATTAGGCTTTGTTTCAAAGCTAAGTCTACGTTTAAACCATTATGGATTGTATACTTCCTTACCTATTCCTAGGGTACCATGGGAAGATATTTCTATGGATTTTGTTCTTGGATTGACCACAGACTAAGCCTAATTTTACTCACTGTCATAAGAGTGATGATGCTTCACATGTTGTTGATCTATTTTTCTGAGAAGTGGTGTGACTGATTACATGGTGTGCCCCGAACCATTGTCTCTGATCGTGATACCAAGTTCTTGAGTTATTTTTGGAAAACCATGTGGGGAAGATAGGAACCAACATATTATTCTCCACCACGTGTGACCCCAAGACAAATGGGTAAACAGAAGTTGTGAACCACACACTATCCATGATATTAAGAACGATTTTAAAGAAGAATTTAAAGATGTGGGAGGAGTCGAATTTGCATATAACAGGGCGACACATTCCACCACTAAATTTTGTCCATTGAAATTGTATATGGTTTGAACCTACTGCCCCGATAGATATTTTACCTTCGCCCATACAAGAACAAGCTAATATGGATGCAAGAAAGCGTGCTAAATTTGTGAAGAAAAGACATGAAAAGACAAAGGATAACATCGAGAAGATTACTCTGCAGTATGAGAAGCGAGCGAACAAAGAAAGAAAGAAGATGTTCTTTGAGCCAGGCGACATAGTGTGGATACATTTATGAAAAGAGCAGTTTTCCGTCACAGCAAAAGTGTAAGTTGCAATCATCAGGCGATGGACCATTCCGAGTGCTTGAGAAGATCAATGACAATGCATACAAGACCGAGCTTCCAGGCGAGTATGGTGTTAGTGCTACTTTCAACGTTGCAGACCTTTTACCTTTCTTTGGTTCAATCTATTCGAGGCTGAATCCTTTTCAAGAGGAGGAGGATGATAAGGACATCACGCCTATGCTAACTACACCACCTATGAATAGTAATACTTCATCTGGTATAGAAGAGCAAGCATTTCAAGGACCAATTACACAAACCCATGCTAAACAAATCCAAAACCAGGTGAACGGTAACTTAAGCTTATTTTTAACTTATATTGATATGGTGGTGTTTCCAATTCTTTCTTCCTTAATTGTACTTAGGTGTATCCGAAGTGAGGACATAATTCCAGACTTAGTCAAACAAGAGGATAGCAAGAGACAAGCATTTTGAGGCACGCCACATGTGCGCCTCACACTCACATCCACGTCTAAGAAGAAAACTATGCCTATCTTCGCTGGCCCCACGCAAACAAAGGGAGATGTTTCCTTTTATGATGAATTAGCCCAAAATATCTCTTTCCTAAACCAACCCAATTTCTAGAAGAAAACAAAATCAAATATTCCAAGATTAAGAGTGGAGAGATTCGCCTGCCATCTTCACGTGCTACTGTAACCGCAGGAAACTATTCCCATATTCAGATTGATTTTCTAGCCAATTTTATTTTCCTATTTTTAGATTGTTTTCCTAGAAATTTAATAAAATAGTTTTCTTGTATCCCAAGTTTATGTCGGTTATAAATAGCCTCTGATTGTTATTCCCAAAATAAGAGTTGTCTTGCTACCATTGTTCTTATGAGTTCTCCTGGATTCATGAGAGGAAAGTTTTGGCTTTCTCCTAATTCATGCTCTACGCTTCCGGGTGTTTTGTGTGGATTAGTTTCTGGTTTGTGGTTCTGCGATTGTTCAGACAGCTGGTCAGAGTTCTTGAAGCTTCGGATCGTCTTTCCCCAATGTACGGGTCGCATACATCCGCAACTTTTCCCAGCTAGTTATTCCTCAACCTAAATCCTATGCCGTGAAGATCAGGCCATCATCTATACCTCCTTCTTCTTCACCAAGTTGGAGCCTATCACAAAAGCAATGTTGTAACTATGGTTCTCAAATACACCAATTTTTGCTAAGATAACTATGGGTTTCATACACATCGAGTTTTGCAATCACATAGGGCGACTACAACTATGGCAATCCACAGACCAAGTTTAACCCAAACAACTGTGCAAATCAAACATATCAACTTATGCAAACACATGATTTAACACAAGAATACCCTAGAATTCTGTAGATATTAAACGCAAGTATATCAACATAATACATAAACATCCAAGTTCATAGATTCGGGAGCACCAGAGAATGGTTAAAGCCCCCATAGTTGTACAGATCCATAGAACGCTAAGGAAAACAAAAGAACATGAAGCCATGAAAGACTCTCCTCTTTGCTTCTAAACCACTTCGACGGTGCTCCGATGAAGTCCTACCGGCCAAGCTCCGCTCCACTCAAGATCTGCACCGTAGCTTCACTCCAGCCCAAGAATTGTGAAAGGGGAGAGCTTGGCAGCCAACCCCAAGGAGAAGGAAGAAGAATCCTCTTCAAATGACCTGGATCTGGGCTTAAAAGGTATTTTTCGGGGAGGGCATGATCGTGCTTATGCTGTGCTTCTCCCCTTAATTATCTCAGGAAAGTCTGGGCAATTGAATCACAGAAATTTAGCATTTGTACGCCCCTGCTTCTCAAATAAGCACTGTCGTTCAAGGAGCACATAAACCGTGTTTTTCCTCCAGACTTGTGCCACAGTGATTTTTTATAATAAATGCTATAGTAGTCATCTATAGTCTTTTTGCTACAATGCCAATGCTATGCCTTATGCAGGTTTCGCCTGGGAAAATCAGTGGGAGGAACACGGTCGTGCTCAGATCATACTTCACTTATAACACTGCATTTTGACCTCTTTTCGCACTATAATTGCGCAAAATCCTTTTATTTTGCACAGGGACCTATTTTCCAGCACAATTATATAATAATACCATAAGAGCATCGGATTACAACAAATTACCATTTAAAGACAAGATAAATACCTGAAAGGGGTATAGAAATATCTATATGAAATGTACTCATCAAATACTCCCACACTTGAACATTTAGTTGTCCTCAAGCAAAACACATCAACACACAAGAAAGAAGATGAGTGTATGACCTCTTATCTCAGTAATGGAATTTTCAACAGCGTAGAGGGAAACTAGTTGTTAGAGTGTGTTTAGCTGATAAAAAATGATAAGTCTTACCCTCACCATATATTCCCCGTGTGTGTGTGTGATTACCCTAAATTGTGTGCCCCATGCATTGTTGGATCAGCTTAGCTAACAATGACCTTATTCCACACTATACTAATTGGGAAGTAGCTTCATACACCCTAGAGGTAGCGTTCTCTCCTGGTAGGTCATCAAATGTACACTTGTAATGCCCAAAATTCGAGTACTCAAAAGCGGCTTTCACTCTTCTAGGGCGATAGCTCTTTCTACCATCTTTTCACAATAAGAGAACGCTAAAATGCCCAGCATTAAAAATAAAAATCATCATGGCAGCTCTCATTCTCGCTAAAATGCCCAGCATTAAAAATAAAAATCAATCAGCAATAGTAGGGAATTAGGGTAAGCACCGTCATGTAAGGAACATGCAGATCGTGCTCCTTAGCAAGCATGAGCGTGCTTAGCCCGTGCTCTGCCTGGAATGCTTTAAAACTCTATTTTATCTGATTTACAAAAATTCCACTAATTAGGCTTGCCACCCTAACAATTGACAATACAAATAAGCAATGTAGAATGCACCAAAAACACCAAAATTCAAACAAGAAATTTATCAACAGCACCACCTCCTAAACAAAACAACACAAAGAAAACAATTAAAATAAACTAAAAGCACAAGAAACACACAAAACATCAAATATTACTTGGGTTGCCTCTTCAGAAGTGCTTATTTAACGTCCTTAGCTTGACTTTCTGGATCACTTACCTTAGGGAGGCTTGAAGAGAGTGTGCTCCTCTCGGCTACTAATTGCATAGCTACTACAACTAACGGACAAATTTACTTGCCTTGGAGGAATACATGTTGGAGGCTTGAACCATCTTGTTTTAGGCTGATAGAAGTTTCAAACATCGATGCTTAGCACTCCAAGGGAACAACCCAAGACATGAGTTTTTCAATTTCAATACAGGAGGATCTAAAGATTGCTTCAACCTTAATGCATGAATTAACTTCGCCCAATTAAGTGCTCTTTTCTTATATGACCATTTATCCTTGTGAGAAGAGGTTACTTGTTCAAACTCAATCAAGTTTGTCTCATTCACCTTATTGCATGAATTTTTTTTTCTCCCATGTTTTCCCCAAGTCACTTGTTGGTGGTGTGTCTTCCATAATAACTATGACAAGCTCTTGATTTTACTTATCCAGAGGAAAGCAAGGGTAAGATTCTCCACAACTGAGCCTACATCCTCTTTGCAGTTATGCCAATTCACTTGTTCAAAATCAATTAAAGTCACATGAGAGTCTTCAATCAAGGATTCGTGGAGTGACCCTATTGATGTTTGGCCATAAACTTCTTCATTTCCACTTCCTTGCACACTTTTATCCTCAACAAGAATTGGAAGTCCTTCCCTCAATTCATGAAAAGTGTCACGCCTAAGTGCTTCAACATTATCATTAGACCCATCCAGAAATTTACCTTCAGCTGAAATGCTTGATTCTAAGGTGGGTATCTCTTGTTTCATATTATCCTCCTATCTCAAAAATTCCCAACTTTCCATGGTAGGGTTCATCTCAAATTGAATTGGCATATCTTGCGTTACGAGTGGTGTTTCTTCATAGAACACAGGAGGTTCAACACTGAAATTGGATAACCATCATGAATCATCTTGGGTTTCTGGAGGTATCACATCACCCAAACTCATTGTGCATTGCCACTATAATGTTCCTTCCTCGAAACTTGATACCGCATCTATTAAGTTGGAAATAGTATGATAATCTATGATGCCACTAGTGTGGCTAACTTGTTTACGACGTTATGGTAGATTTGTCAAACTTCGCTCTTGTTAGGAGTAACTTGGATGATAGTCAAATGAGCGACTTGTAAGATTTCTCAAGGTTGCAAGATGTTCATCCATAGGTCAACCCTCTTGAAATATAATAAGAATGAGAAAATTAGAAAAAGAAACAAAAACAAAAACTAAAATATATGCAAAAGAAATAAATGGCTAGATCACTCGAATCCTAGTTTTCTTAAAAGTTGCCAGTCCCCGGGAATGGCACCAAAAACTTGATGCACTCTCCACAAGTATACGGGTTGCACACAAGTAATACAGTGGTGCCCCGTGAGGGGTTTAGGGTTGTCGGACCACAGGGACTGGACTTAAAGTACTCACACTTCTTCTAATATCTTATTAAGCAAGAATTGGGTTGGTTTTAAGAATAAAAACAATTAAATAAAAGAGAGAACATGTGGAGATATAGCATGCCCCAGGATGATTCCTATGAGCTATAGCATGCTGACTTACTTCTAAAGCCTACCAGATACATTCTAAAGTTCAAGTGTGTGCTCACAAACAATGTTGCATCTATGGTTCTCAAGTACACCAAGTTTTTCCAAGATAACTGTACATTTCAAAACACATCAAGTTTTGCAATCACTCAAGCAATCACAACTATGGCAATCCATACACTGAGTTTTACCGAGGCAACCGTGCATAATCCCACACATCAAGTTTTGCAACACAAGATTAAACACATGAATCTAAGAAAACTCTGTAGATATTTAAATCAAGTAGTCAAAGCATACAAAGCGTCATAGTTCACATGCGCGGGGGAGGGGGGGCACCATGGATGGTTAGCCCCTCATGGACGGGTACAACAAGGAAGATAAAGAGAAAGAGCTAAAGGAAGAAGACATGACTCCCTCCTTCTCAAGATGATCTTCCTAGTTGAGCTCTGATATGCTAACCCCACTTCCCTTGTGCCTCCAACTAGTCCATGATCCCCTTAAAAGGTGTGGTGAAGCCTAATCTTTCCTCTCAATAAACTCCTCCCGATGGAGAGAAGAGTCCCCAAACAAAGATGAGATTGAAACCCTAGAATCTGGAGTTAAAAAGGATGATCTCGGGCTTGACAAGGGCTAAGCACGGTCATGCCTAGACCGTGCTTCCTCGGGTAGGATTTTAAGTGAATCGGCTAAGTGCTCGGTTGGATTTTCTAGTAGGAGAGAGCACGGTCGTGCTTCGGTCCTGCTTCACTTGAGTGCGATCGTGCTAGGAGCAAGAAAAGCATGCTTCTCCTGTTGTGCAAAAAATACCTCAAGCCTGAAATAATCATGGGGAGGAGCACACTCGTGCTCCGACCGTGTTTAGCTTGAAAGCACCCCCCTTACTTGAATTTTCATTGGGCGATCCTTCAAGCAGAGATAATCAGTGGGACATAGGACGATCATGCCGAGCTTGAAGACAGCCACATTTTCCATTCTTCAATTGTTTGGCTACAAGATTCACCCCTAATTGCTTCGAGCCCTGAATTTCTGCATCAACAACATATATACCCAGAATAGCACCGAATATAGATGAAGTTATGCTAAAAGACAAGAAAATAAATTGATTGAGGGTAAGTAAATATGATATGAAATGCACTCATCAAAAACCCCCACACTTGAATGTTTGCTTGTCCTGAAGCAATCTCATAATGCTCATTAAAAGAAAGGATGAGTGCAATACTTCTGATATCAGGAGAATGGAAAATTCTCAAGTATAGGGGAAACCATGAGGGTTAGTTCAACAATAATGCGCAATAAAAGGCTACACTTTTACTTTAAAGACCTCGTGCGTGTGTGAAAACACTAAATTGAGTGCCCCGAAGTCTCTAGGAGTTAACCTATGCTATGTGAACATTATTCCAATTAAACACAGTGGGTAGTAGCTTCATACACCGTAGAGGTAACCTTTTCCCTCGGTAGGTCATCAAATGTACAGTTGTAATGCCCAAAATTTGACTACTCAAGAGCGGCCTTCACTCTACTAAAACGATAGCTCTTTCATCCATCTTTGTACACACAAAATTTCAAAATTTGACTGGTAGTGCATTCCAAATAAGGAATCCAACTTCCATTTTTTTTTAAGAAGAACTTAGAAAACTGAACTTGGTCCTAAGCGAAAGGTTATCAACCTAAAACAAGTGGCTCCATAATTAGGCCAAATTGATGAGATCTTAGGTCTTTAGAGTAAAAGAGAGTCTACATTTTGGCTCCAATTAAGTCATTAGCACACATGTTCCCCTAGGTTTAAGAATTTCCAACATAGCAATCATAGATAAAGCTATGTTGAATGCAACCCTCCCTCATACTTGAAGCTATGTTGAATGCAGTCATTGGCAAAGCACTCATCCATAAAGCAAGCATGCAACCCTCCCTCATACTTGAATGCTACATTGTCCTCAATGTAGAAATATATGGAACATATATAAAAATTTGAGAACAACACAACAAAACATAATTGAAATGACTTTCCTGAACACGGAGAGTGATGATGCGACTCTCAATGTGTGTGCCATCCAACTCCAAGCATCCACACAATCCCTTAAACGAGTTGATAAACACAAGTGAAGGTCAATGAAAATGAAATGAAATAAAATAAAATAAAAACAGAAAAGAGCGACGCACTAAAAGCTAACAAAAATGCAAACTCAAAAAGCAAACCAAAATTGTCAGTTTAGTAGGGTACCTCCTTAGCTAACTGAACTACAAAATATGGAAATAAAAACACAAGACTAAAAAAAGAGAAAAGACTGTTGCTGTGGAGGTCAAAAGGGTGCGCTCTCGGGCTTAGAATCATCGCCAAAAAAAGAAGAGCTCCCAAATGTAACGAGTTGGTCACATAGGAGAAACCGGTTCAGGAGATAGCCGCACTCCCAAATGCTCAGCAATATGGGACACGCTCCTCTGCACCCACCCGAATGCTATGGATGAACAGGTAATTGGTCTAGGTGGCTAGGGGGACGCGAGGTGGCAAACGCGATCTCTGACATGCAGTAGTAGTGGGTGGTGGAGAGGCAGGGGCAGCATCACTAGCCGGATGAATGTCAGAAGCAGCAGTTGAGGACGAATCAGTATTTTCCCTTGCAAGAACAAGCTAATATGGATGCAAGCGAGTGTGCTGAATTTGTGAAGAAAATCCATGAAAAGACAAAGGATAACATCAAGAAGATTACTCGGCGGAATGAGAAGCAAGCGAACAAAAGAAGATGTTGTTTTAGCCAGGTGACCTAGTGTGGTGGATACATTTACGAAAAGAGCGTTATCCAGAGCAGCCAAAGTGCAAGTTTTAACCATGAGGTGATGGACCATTTTGGGTGCTTAAGAAGATCAATGACAATGCGTACAAGATCGAGCTTCCAAGCTAGTATGGTGTTAGTGCTACTTTTAACATTACAGACCTTTCACCTTTCTTCGGTTCAATCGAGTCAAGGATGATTCCTTTTCAAGAGGAGGAGGATGATGAGGATATCACGCCTATGCCAACTACACCACCTATGAATAGTAATAGTTCAGCTGATATAGATGAGGAAGCATATCAAGGACCAATTACATGAACTCGTGCTAAACAAATCCAAAACCAGGTGAACGCTAACTTAAGATTATTTTTAAATTATATTGATATAATAGTGTTTTCAATTTCTTCCACTTTAATTGCACTTAGGTGTACCGAAAGTGAGGACATAATTCCAAACTTAGTCAAACAAGAGGATAGCAACAGAGAAGCATTTAGAGCTACACCACATGTGAGCCTCGCACTCACATGCATGTCCAAGAAGAAAACTATACCTATCTTCTAAACCAACCGAATTTCTGGAAGGAACAAAATCAAATCCCAATCAATCTGAAAATCAAATATTCCAAGACTTATTTTCTAGCCAATTTAATTTTCCAATTTTTAGATTGTTTTCCTAGCAATTTTTCATTTTCTATTTTTGATTAATTCCCTAGACAATTTTAATAAGATAGTTTTCTTGTATCCCATGTTTATATCGGCTATAACTAGCCTTGTACCTTCTCTTTTGAAAGACAAATTTTTTATTCTTATTCAAGAAATAAGAGTTGTCTTACTACCATTGTTCTTGTGAGTTCTCCCGAATTCACATGAGTTAAGTTTTAGCTTTCTCCTAATTCATGCTCTACACTTTCGAGCGTTTTGTGTGGATTAATTTCTGGTTTGCGGTTCTGCGATTGTTCGGACAATATGTTGGAGTTCCTGAAGCTTCAGATCGTCTCTCCCCAATGTACGAAAATTACCACTTAGCACAATTGTGATCCGACGAGAAGGTATAAGAGCTTTGGTAAGTAAGAGGTGAGATTTGTGTGAATCCGCATATATACTTATTTATTTATTTTTCTTCAAATCCACTAATATGATAGGTTTAGAAGCTAATTGTCATGATGATGACCCTGTTGGTTCATACTACAAGACAGATGCATGGTTACACAGGCGGAGTATGATGCATTTGTCAGTCATTTTTAGTGTGGGCTGTGAGTATCAATTATGTTAGTAAAGGAGGAGATGCATGTCGATAAGGGCTGGAAATGAACTAGGTGAGAAACACAGAGATAGAGCAATGACAGAGACTAGTCCACTGGAGAAATGTGTATGGACTTGCTTCTAATGCCTACCAAGTTCATCCTAAGATCCTTGCATGTGCTAAAAAGCAATGTTGTATCCATGGTTCTCAAATACACCAAGTTTTGTTAAGGTAACTATGGGTTACATACACATCGAATTTTGCAATCACATAGGGCGACTACAACTATGGCAATCCACACACCAAGGTTTATCTAAATAACTGTGCAAATCAAACACATAAAGTTATGCAAACACACAATTTAAAACAAGAATACCCTATATCTCTGTAGACATTAAACGCAAGTAAATCGACATAACACATAAACATCCAAGTTCGTAGATTGGGCCACCAGAGAATGGTTAACTCCTCATAGTTATACAGATCAATACAATGCTAAGGAAAACAAAAGAACAAGAAGCCATGAAAGACTCCCCCTCTTTGCTACTAAACCACTCCGACGGTGCTCCTGCTTCTCAAATGAGCATGAGCATGGAGAAATCCTTGTGCTGCCTGCAAATCACAGAAATCGAGCATGAGCATGCTCCTGCTTTCTCAAATGAGCATGGTCATGCAAGGAGCACACAAACCGCATTTTTTTCTCCAGACTTGTGCTTCACTGATTTACTACAGTAAGTACTTCAGAACCATCCTTGTGCTGCCTTCTAAGTAGGCAAGGTTTCCACGTCTTTATGGGGGTTGCACTAGTTTTCTCCAGTCAATTTGTGTTTCATCTAAGTTAAGAATATTTTGCAATAATAATAAGGCAGCCTTAAGCTTGAGAATTAACTTATTGTTCTTAATGCGACTCTAACAAACATGGAGAATTTAACCCCTCTGTCTATGTAATTATCATAAATGGCTCTTTCTTTACTTGAATGTTCACTCCCATCCGCAAAGCCTAAAAATGACTTGGTACTACTACATAACAGACCGCAAGTATGCCACTCAACTCACAATCTTATACTGTCGGACCAAACCATACTAGAGACCAAAACCATGGAGATGGACCTACATTGCTACATTGTTTGGCATGGCTCAACTGCATAAAAGGATTGACACATGCATCATTGAGCATTTTTATTAGATGTTGTTCATCTTATGCATTGTGATCATAAGGCCAATGTGTTGTTCTAGCCCTTATTACTGCAAAGAAAGATAAAAGTTGGAGGATATGCACTGACTGTAGGGCAATCATCAAGATCATAGTCAAATATAAATGTCCTACTGCTTATTTGGATGGCATACCAGCTGAGCTGAGTGATTCTAGGCTCCTTTCAAAGATTGATATATTAACAAACTTCCTTCTCAAGGTTTACACCTTGAGTCTCCTTATTTTCATTTATATCAACACCATCCTCAATATGGGCATTTGCATACTTTTTGTTGTGTTTGTTTTGTTCGTTTGCTTCTCATGAACGTCATAAACTTTCTACTCAATCTGTTAAATGTGCCTTTATGGGATATAGTACAAGCCACAAAGGTTTTGTTTGCTAAGATGTTGCCTCTAAAAAGCTCTGTGTTTCTCGTAAATTAAAACATATATATATACACAATGACATGTTTTCAAAAATCATAATAATTATAGCACATCTTTTAATAAGAAATTTCAATTTTAAAAATAAATAAACATATGAAATATTTTATTTTACCTTTTAACTCATGTCATAGCCATTAAAGATAAAAATAAGCAACAACACTCATCTTATAATAGAAATTACATTTTTTATACTTTGTAAATTGTTTGCCATCTATGTTCTTGTAAAAAACATAGAAGACCTGCAATTAATAGGAGTGGAAAAAAGGATGGAATGAATTATTCAGTGCTGGATGGCACGTAGCAGATCATGACAGGCAATTACCAAGCCTTTAGTATGTGTTTGTTAAATCATCTAGTAAACCTTTACACTATAAAGGTGGATGTTGTAAGGAGCATAATTCCAAAAAAAAAAAATCCTTATGAAATCCTTTGCAACAATTTGAGCCCTAGAGTCTATAAATATTTTGGCATGCTAATTGAGTTATGAAAGTTTTTACTATGTAAATACTAATAGGGCACTTGGGAAGAGAAATATAAATCCAAGTTTGACTTCATAAAAACTTAATAACTCAAAATATATAAATATATGTCATTTTTTATATTTTTATCATTATTATAACATGTAAATATTATCATAAAAAACAAAAATTAAGAAACTATAAATAAAGTTTTAGTTTTGAGTTAAATCAAATCAAAATTAAATTATTGATAATAACTCAATTTCATTTTAATTTTTAGTTAAATCAGAATAGATTTAATTTTGATTGAAATTAAATTTTAAAATTCTTTCAAATTAAGCAAAATCTAGCCTAAATAAGTAAAATGGTGGCTTTAGTGTAAAGGTTACCAGGTGACTTAACAAACTCATATTGAAAGTTTGGTACTTGCCCAGTATGATATGCTACATGCCATCCAGTAGTAGATGATCCATGCTGAGTTGCCTAACCAACTTGCATGCTGGGCATTGGTAAAAGCAAAATCTATTATCAAATGTATACATGAAGGTGTTGAGATGCACAAAGTAAATAGGATCAGAGAATTAGTTTTGTGATCCGTACGTTAGAGGGATTCATTGGGCTATGATTTCCACACTTAGATTTAGTCAATTTTCCTATCTTTAGCTAATTGTATCCTAATCAATATATATTATTCCAAAAAAGATAAACAAACTCCAATTTTCATACCACATGATTTGTGACATGGTATCAAAGCTTTCGTGTTTCTCCATCAGTGTCAATTTCCAAAACTACTTCCATCAGCAATCCAATTGTTTATACTTTGTCTAATAATGACTCTAATCCAATCAAAAAGATAGGTGAATTGCAGAACATCAAATTCTCTGATAGGCTTAAAGGGTCAAATTATCTCAAGTGGTACCAGCTTACATACATATATCTCAAGGGCAAGAGAAAACTTAGCCATTTACTTGGACCAGGTCATCAAAGAATAGATCTTGCTTTTGAATAATGGAATGAGGACTCTCACAATTATGGGGTTCAATGGAACCAGCAATTAGCGATACCTGCATGTTTCTGACCTCTACAAAGAATGTTTTGGACTATATAATCACACCTACTAGAAGGTAAAGAATACTGCCTTAAACTACAAAGATTAAAGGTAAAGCAGGATCCATCAAACAAGGGCAATAGATCAGTAACTGAGTATGCGACCACTTTGTAGAATTTTTGGCCAGAATCATATTATCAGGTGATTCAAATCCAAATGATGTTGTCATCTTGACAAGTTATGTTGAGAAAGACCAAAGATATGATTTCCTCACAAGTTTGAATCTAATATTTGATCAAGTAAGGATCCAAATTCTTGAGAAAGAAATTCTCGCATCCCTAAAGGCTATACTGGAACCACAATTGATGAATGAATCTGCCATAGTAGTACGAACAGATGGTCTGGAGAAAAGGAAAGAGGATCAACCAATCTCAAACATAATAAAAACAACTTTTGGTGTGCCCACTACAAAAAAACCACAACATACTTAACACAAATGCATGAAACTGAATGGCAAGCCTCCTCACTATGAATGGGGGAACAGAGGAAGACAAAGGAAGCCACAAGCTCACTTGACTGCAAGCCTAAGTCTGAGGACAGCTCTACCGGAGGCCTTAATGTTGGATAATCTGAGATATATAAAAGAAAAAACAGAGACCAAAAACCTGGAAAACAGAGGAAAAAAACACCGGAAAACAAAGAAGAAAATATTTGGAAAAAAACAGCCCACACTTTCTCTCTTATCTTCTTCTTTAACATCATACTTTCTTTTAAAGAACAGAGACAACCCCAAATGGATAAGAAAAACACGTGTCAACTAACTAGCCATTTATCCCTAACGAGTGCCTCGAATCGAAAACACTTCATCGGATGATGAAATCGGAACCACTCATTTCATCCTTGACTTCTCCTCGCTTTTCCCTCCTATCTCACACACACAATTACACTACTATAACAACATACATCTAAAAACAAAACATTCGAGACAATTTATAAACAACAGTCAACCATCAACCATGATCTCATTCCTCGCAAAACGGACTTAAGCTTCAACTCCACTAACCATGCTTCAATCATCTCGCCAACAAACTCTCCCTTGATTGAAGCTTGCACACCTAGTTGGTTCCTTAAATTGCAAAAATCTTTTTCCCATCTAGACACTTGGTGAAAAATGTCCGCCATTTGTTCTTCCGATCTGCGGAAACTCAATTGCACATCCCGATTCACAACCAACTCTCGGACAAAGTGAAATTTTTATATCTATATGTTTTTGTCCTGTTATGTAATACGGATTTTTGAGCTATTGCCACACAAGCTTTGCTATCACAATAAATCTGAATTGGTTCCCTGACGGATATTCCACAATCGATCCGAATTTGTTTCATCCAAAGACCATGACAACAAGCTGCATTCAAGGCAATGTATTCTGCTTCTGCTGTGGATAAAGTTACCACTTCTTGCTTTTTTGAATACCAACATACAGCTCCAGAACCAATGTTAAACACTCCTCCTGATGTACTTTTTCTATCAATTAAATGTCCACCCCAATCACTGTCTGTAAACCCAACTAAAACACCACTTGCATTTGAATTATATTGAATTCCATACTCGAATGTACCAGACAAATACCTTAGAATATGTTTTGCAGCACCATACTGAATTTTGCTTGGTTTGTTCATAAACCTTGACAAAAAATTGACTGCAAACATTATATCATGTCGTGATTGTGTTAAATATAAGAGTTTACCAATCAAACATCTGAATTGTGTTGCATCTGTCAGCTCTGATTGATCAAACAATTGCAATTTAGCACTTGGAGTTAAAGGCACAACCAAAGATTTACAGTTTTGCATATGGAAGGATTTCAGTAAATCTTCTACATACTTCTTTTGTGAAATGTGTATACCATACTGATCTTGCTTGATTTCTAGCCCCAGAAAATATGACATAAGACCTATATCATTCATTTCAAATTCATTCTTCATTGTGTTGCAGAATTCAACAACCAGCTTCATGGAAGAACCCATATAAATCAGTTGATCGACATAAACACAAACCAATAAGATGTCTCCATTTCCTTCTATTTTCCTATATAAAGTATGTTCAACAACACTTCTTTTAAATCCTTGCAATTGAAACCAACTATTCAGTCTTCCATACCAAGCTCTTGGAGCTTGTTTTAAGCCATAAAGAGCTTTAACTAATTTGTACACACAATGTTCTTTTCCTGCAATTTCAAAACCTTTTGGTTGCTCAACATAAATCTCCTCTTCAATTTCACCATTCAAGAATGCTGATTTTACATCAAGCTAAAATACAGGCCACCTTTTGATTGCAGCCAAAGCCAAAACAATTCTCACTGTATCTAAACGGGCTATAGGTGCAAAAACCTCCTCATAATCTATGCCATATTCTTGCACATAACCTTTGGCCACCAACCTTGCTTTATATTTTTCCACATCTCCATTGGGTTTGTACTTTGTTTTATAAATCCATTTGACTCCGATTACACTCCTATCAGAGGGCAATTGACATAAATTCCAAGTGCCATTTTTCTGAATAGGTTGTATTTCTTCAAGCATAGCCTTTTACCAATGTTCTAAATGTTGTGCTTCTTCATATATAACAGGATCAGATACTGTGAGAGCAAATGAACAACTTTCATACACTTCTCTGAGAGTTCTAACCTTTTGTACCGGTGATTCATCAATTTCTGCATTAGTGCCTGGTAAAGTTTGAGAACTTGATGATGCAGCACTACCAGTACCAGAATTTCCTGCAGTACCTGTCTCAGGAGTATTCTGCTGTACATTTTCAGTGATTATAGGACCAGAATTCTTCAGCAATTCTGTCAATACAATGTTCTTCTCTCCAACTTCATTAGTACCCCAATTCCATGTCTCATTTTCTGCAAATGTCACATCTCTGCTAATAATTACTTTCTTTGAACTTGGAATATATATCCTGTAAGCTTTAGCTGCATAAGCATATCCAATAAATATTCCTTTGACAGCTCTGTCATCCAATTTCTGTACCTTTTGCATATGAGGATAAGCAATACATCCAAATGTCCGCAAGTGATGTATTTTTGGCTTCAACCCAAACCAACTTTCAAATGGAGTTTTATTAAAAACTGACTTAGTAGGAGAGATATTTGAAATATAAGCAACTGTCAACACAGCTTCTGCCCAAAACGCATTTGGCAATTTACTGAATTTCAGTATACATCTTGCCTTTTCGATCAATACTCTATTTTTTCTCTCCGCAATCCCATTTTGCTGAGGTGTATATGGTGCTGTCAACTCATGCCTTATACCCAAATTGTCACAGAAAGCTTCAAATTCACGTGACAAAAATTCACCCCCTCTGTCAGTTCTAATAGTTCTGAGTTTCTCAGTAGTCTGCCTTTCTATCAATGCCAGAAACTTTTTAAAACAACTAAACACATCATATTTATGTCTCAGAAGATAAATCCAGCACATCCTTGTGTAATCATCTACAAAAAGCGTAAAAATATCTATTACCTCCATGAGATTCTCACTGCAGATAGGTCCACGGACATCAAGCATGAACCAGTCAGAATCTACTCCCTCGGCTCTCCAAGCGATGCTGTAACCAAATGGTAATCTTGTTTGCTTTCCATATACACAAGCTTCATAGTGCTTAAAATTCTGTAATTTAGGCAAACCTATTACCAAGTTCCTTTGATATATGTACTGCAGATTCTGATAACTCAAAGCTTGTTCCTCACCACTGATCACAACGTTAGCCAAATCAACTTCAGAAAACACAATAGGATACAGATTATTGCCATTCCTTTGCACTGTTAGCAATAAATCTCCAGTATGAGCATTTTTGATATAGCACTCCTTCTCTCCAAATACAACATTATATCCACATGCTGTCAATTGTCCAATACTTAATAAATTATGGGCTAAGCTTGGAACAAACTTCACATCATGAATTAATTTGTTGCTTCCATCATGAGATTTAACTGCCACTGAACCTTTTCCTTTCACTGCCACCTCCTTGTCATCACCAAATCTTACTGTATGCATGATCGACTCATCTAGCTGATGAAACAAATTCTTCCTTCCAGTCATGTGATTAGAAGCCCCACTATCTAATAACCAAATGTCAGTATGATTTACTTCCATTCCTTCATGCACAATAAATAAACGTCCAGCTTCACTTGAACCTTGATCACTTCTAGAGCTTGAACCTTGTTCATTCCTAGAACTTGAACCTTGATGCCAACAATGAGATTTCATATGTCCAAATTTCCCACAATTAAAGCATTGGACATTCTGAAACATTCCTTTACCAGACCTCTGACCACCATATGGCCTTCCACCATGTCTTGAACTACCAAAATCTCTTGAATTTGAATTGAACTGTTGCTGCTGATATTTTCTATGGTCATGATGCAAATTACTTCTGCCTCTTCCTTCATTAAAACTTCTGCCTCTACCTCTCATGAATCTGCCCCTTGCTCTAGAAAACCCTCTACCACGGTAACCTTCACTGTCGGCACCTGAAGAAGACTCTCCCTTCATGTAAAATACTCTATCATCTGCTGGACTATCACTAAATCTATTAAATCTTGACTCATATGCTTGTAAGCTCCCACTTAATTCACTTAATGTCAATTTATCAAGATCTCTAGCTTCCTCCATAGTTGTAATCACATTGTCAAACTTTGGTATAACACTTCTCATCACCTTTGCAACAACTTCTTTTTCTTCTAAATCATACCCAAAACCTTTGATTTGATTCACCAAGGAAATAACTCTAGAAACATACTGCTGTATACCTTCATTCTCCCGCATTTGAAGAACTTCAAACTTCTGTCTAAGGGTGTGTCTCTTCACTGTCACTATCCTTGAAGATCCATAAAACTCTGACTGGATATGATCCCATGCCTCTTTTGCAGTCTTGAATCTTACAATTCTGTCAAATATAGACTCCTCAACAACTTGTTGAATTAAAAACAGTGCTTTTGCATTCACCTTCATACTCTCCTTTTTTTGTTCATCTGTTCCTTCTTTCAAGGGCCCTTGCTCCACAACTGACCACAAATCCTGGCTCTGAAATAGTGTCATCATCTTGACACTCCATCTCTCATAGCCATCTCCTTTAAACACCGGTAATGAAGGATGTGAGAACTCCGACGTACCAGAACCAGATGCCATACTCCTTCACTTTGATAGACTCCTCACACACACAACAACCTTCCTGCCTTCCAATCACACTAGAAAATACAATATTCACCACAGCAAACACACACCCAACAGGCCACACAAAAGCTCTGATACCACTGTTGGATAATCTGAGATATATAAAAGAAAAAACAGAGACTAAAAACCTGGAAAACAGAGGAAAAACCTGGAAAACAAAGAAGAAAATATTTGGAAAAAAAACAGCCCACACTTTCTCTCTTATCTTCTTCTTTAACATCATACTTTCTTTTAAAGAACAGAGACAACCCCAAATGGATAAGAAAACACGTGTCAACTAACTAGCCATTTATCCCAATGAGTTCCTCGAATCGAAAACACTTCATCGAGATGATGAAATCG
This sequence comes from Dioscorea cayenensis subsp. rotundata, assembly GCF_009730915.1. Lineage (NCBI taxonomy): Eukaryota > Viridiplantae > Streptophyta > Magnoliopsida > Dioscoreales > Dioscoreaceae > Dioscorea > Dioscorea cayenensis. The sequence continues at coordinate 9,473,113 of NC_052472.1, read as the reverse complement.
AACCACTCATTTTATCCTTCAGCTTCTCCTCAGTTTTCCCTCCTATCTCACACACAATTACACTACTATAACAACATACATCTAAAAACAAAACATTCAGACAATTTATAAACAACAGTCAACCATCAACCATGATCTCATTCCTGCAAACAGACTTAAGCTTCAACTCCACTAACCATGCTTCAATCATCTGCCAACACTTAATAGCTAAGAGATTGAGAAGCTAAGATGTTGGTTAGGGTCCACAGGTCCTGCTCTCTAGACCCCGCAAATGAATCTTTGTTTTCTCTATGCTCAAATGCCTCAAGTGTTAGAGTCAGACTTAAATAGTAGACTCTGATGCCATTGACATATGGCCCTCACATCCCACCTTTTCCACCCAGATATGCCTAGCCCAAGCAATAGTAAGATAAGGCCAATGGTTCATTAGCTACTAGAGCAGGGTTTAGAGATGTACATGTCACATCAACACTTGTACATAAGGATGTTCTTCACGTTCCAAAATTATCCATGACCTTATTTTTTTTCACAAACTTAATTATGACCAAAAATGTTATGTTACTTTTTTCCCCTATTGTGTGTTTCATGAAGTAGGTTTATTGAAAGGATTGGACTTGCTAGTGGAAGGAGTTGTCTTTATCATCTGGAATCATATTTGAGAACTAGGAATAACTTGCCTATCTTTTCTTAGTTCATCAAATAGAAGTACCATTCGGTTATACCACTTTTGTCTTGATGATTCATCTTTTAGAGTTTTAAAGGCCATATTTCCTCATTTATTGCAAGGTCTTGATGTCTCTCTGAGTTTCATTGTGATGTTTGTGAATTGGCAAAACACACTCATGTAGCTTTTCCAATTAGTAATAAAATATGTTTTTATCCTTTTCATTTAATTCATATTGACATTTGACGCCCGTTTACCATAACTAATAATTCTAGAGCTCATTGGTTTGTAACCTTGATAGATGATTACAATCAGGTCACATCGGCTTTCATCCTTAAACATACATCTACGTTAACACCCAATGTCATTCTATGATTCAAAATTAGTTTAGGGCAAAACTAAAATACTTTTGAATAGACAATACTAAAGTTTACATAAATAATATTTTATCATCTTATTTTCTATCCTACGGCATTATCCACGACTCCTCATGTGTTGACAAGTCCTAACAAAATAGAGTAACTGAAAGAGAAAAAAAATTGGCCACTTACACAACACGACCCGGCGTTACTTTACCATGGGATTGTGCCAAAACCCTATTAAGGAGAATATTTTCTAATGGCCACGCACATGACTAATCGACTATAATCACTTGTTTTAGATAACAAAAGTCCTATAAGCTTATATCCTCACTTGAGAACTTCGCATGGGCTCACTTCACATGAATTCATATGCACTGCCTTGCCTTTGTCCATGAGACAAGACTCTAAAGCAATGTGGGAAGACCATCTTGGTATCTACTCTCCAGGAAGATCAAACATCAAAAGTTCTGCAATCTTGCTAACCCCGTAGGTGTGGTTTGCTAATTCCGTAGGCGGGGTTAATTTTTTTTTTATCCACTTCTCATAATATAGATCCGCCATTGACAATAAATGTTGAAGCCTACGAGGACCATCAATCTAATGCTTACTTTTATACAGACATATACACCAAAGTAAACACAACAATAATGATACTTCCACATTGGCACATGAGAACAACAATTTGATTTGACACCGACAACATTTAATAACAATGGCTGGAATAGCTATATTTTGTGACTACAATATCCCACAAAATTGTTAAATGTTTTACGACCACAATAACAACTATATTTTCATATTAATACAAATAACAACAATTACAATCTATTACAACAACATTCAACACCAATAACATTTGTCAAGGTATTTAAACTTCAACAATCAATGCGGCCGTTCGTGTGGTATATGTAACTAGTAATGTGCTAAGCAAATGTCTAAGCCATAATAAAATAATGTCTCCGATACATCAAAATAATGAGTAGAAGAGCCCTAAATGTCCATGCAAAAGGAAAAGTGCAAACAATACATTGCTATGTAATCTTTCGGACTCACTCACTAACCTTTATAAAGAAAATATTTGAAATTTTTGTGTATTGAAATGACTCAATGACCACATTAACATATACACTGAAAATTGGAAGCAAAGAAACTCTTTATGTTTGTTGCAGAAATTTTGTTTTGCATTGGTTGCACAACGGTGTGCAGATCTTGTCATGATAAATGTTGAAGCGTGCTAGGAGCATCAATCTAATTCTTACTTTTATATAGACATACACACCAAAGTTACCACAACAATGACGATACTTCCACATTGCCACAAGAGATCAACATTTTGATTTGACAACGACAAAATTTAATGACAATGGCTACAGTAGCTATATTTTATGGTTACAAAATCCCACAAAATTGTTAAATGTTTTACGACCAGAAAAACAACTATATTTTGATATTAACACAAATAACAACAATTTTAATCTATTACAACAACATTTAACACCAATAACATTTGACAAGGTATTTAAGCTTCAGCTATTAATGTGGTTGTTCGTGTGGTATATGTAACCAGATATTCAATTGGAACATTTTTCATGACTGAGTTTTGCAAAGTATCAACTTTGTTTTTCCAAAGATCATATGTCCAAATATGGTTTGCACTTTTTCCTTCATGAAATTTCAATTTGCAGAAAGTATTGACCACATGCAATTGAATCGGAAAAAGCAAGGTTTATTGGCATGAGAAATTCAAAACGAAGAATGTTTATTACGTGCATAATAATGTGCTAAGAAAATATCTGATCAAAATGAGCCATAATGAAATAATGTCTCCGATAGATCAAGACAATGAGTAGAAGAGCCCTAAATGTTCATGCAAAAGGAAAAGTGCAAACAATACATTGCTATGTAATCTTTGGGACTCACTTATCTCTATAAAGAAAAAATGCAATATTTGAAAGTATTGTATATTGAAATGATTGAATTACCACATAAACATAAATACTTAAAATGAGAAGCAAAGCAACACTTTATGTTTGTTGCAGAAATTTTGTTTTGCATTGGTTGCACAATGGTGTGCAAATCTTGTCACGATAAATTTTGAAGCATGCCAGGACCATCAATCTAATGCTTCTTTTTATACAAACATATACACCAAAGTATTTACAACAATGACGATACCTCCATTGTTGTTATAGATTGTAATTGTTGTTATTTGCGTTAATATGAAAATATAGTTGTTCTTATGTTTGTAGAACATTTAACAATTTTGTGCGATTTTGTAACCATAAAATGTAGCTATTGCAGCCATTGTTATTGAATTTTGTCATTGTCAAATCAAAGTGTTGTTCTCTTGCGCCAATGTGGAGGTATCGTCATCGTTGTGGTTACTTTGCTGCATATGTCTCTATAAAGTAAGCATTAGATTGATGCTCCTTACACACCATTCTACCACCAATGCAAAACAAAATTCCTACAACGAACACAAATAGTTGATTTGCTTCTCATTTCAAGTATTTTTGTTAGTGTGGTCATTGAGTCATTTCAACATACAAAAATATGAAATACTGCATTTTTCTTAGTAGAAGTCAATGAGTCCCAAAGATTATATAGATGTGTATTGTTTTTTTCCCATTCATATTGATATGCAGGGCTCTTTTACTCATTCTTTTGATGTATCGAAGATATTCTTTCATTATGGCTCACCTTGGTCAAATATTTGCTTAGCACATTACTCTGCACATGATAAACATTCTTCGTCACGAATTTCTCATGACAATAAAAAGCTTGTTTTTCTCGCCATTCC